>NC_087212.1:15052063-15109563 GCF_015104395.2 Macrobrachium nipponense
GCAATTAGCGATGAATAGAAACAATTTAGACATCGCCATTCAAGGTTCCCTGCAATATTCGGCAACAAAAGAGCTTGAGAATGAGAGACAATGTCCTGTGAATAGGTGTTCAGTTCTAGATAGTTTTGGCTATTAGCGCAGAAGAATCGAGCTTTCTGTAGAGCCTCTACAGCGTATAATCAAGGCCAACGAAAATAGAGCTATCTTTCGTTGGTCTCGGTATATCAGTAACCACCGCCTGGTGGTGGCCTGTCCTATATAGTTGCCAGACGCACCATTATGGCTAACTTTAACCGTAGATTTAAAAAAAAATCGACGGGGGCTAGAGGGCTGCAATTTGTTATGTTTGATGATTGGAGGTTGGATGATCAACATCCCCATTTGCAGCCCTCTAGCCTGAGCGGTTCCTAAGATCTGAGGGCGGATAGACAAAGTGCGGACAGACAGACAAAGCCGTCACAATAGTTTTCTTTTACAGAAAACTAAAAACCACTGGTATTGACGTTCCCTTATATTTAAACCCTTATTGTCTGTAACATCATTTTATAAATTTTGCGTAACAAGAAACGATATTATTGTTATTGTTGTTGTTATACCTTCGCGTTCGTATTTGCCATTGTCGTTTTTGCATAAAGTTTTTGAAACTGCATGAAAATATATTTCAGATACTTATGAAGATAGGTCTTTTCGAAGTTCATTTCTATAAATATACGTAGACGGTTTCCAAGTGGAGTGATAATAGAGGTCTATTGTTCTCTTTTTACTTTAGTATATGTTTAAGCTTTTCTTTTTTACATACTCCATCCAAAACGACGGTTATACACAAGAGAGGCCAAGATGGCATGTCCGACCGTAGGGACGTTACGTACCGTCATTTTCTGCATACATATGTAAGGGCAAGAGTCTGGACTTGCGGTGGACGAAAAAAAAAAAAAAACTAACCCATGAGCATTATCCGGAAACTATCCGGCACGCAAAATATTAATTAACTAAAATACATTTTAACAGGAGCTGTATCTCGCATCTGTATCCCCAGAGACATTGCCGTCATTTTTGACACAGGGACTCGGCTTTTATATATATATAATATATAGTATATATATATATATATATGATATATATATATATCATATAGTATATATATATATATATATATATATTATAGATGATATATATAGATATATATATATATATATATCTATATATATTATATATCTATATATACTATATCTATCATATATTCTATATATATATATATATATATATATATATATATATATATATATATATATCTATATATATGATATCATATATATAGATAGATATATATCGATAGATATATATAATATATATATATATATATATATAGATATATAGTATATATATATATCCTATATATATATATATATATATCTATGTATCTATATATCTATATATATCGGATATATTATACCTATATAATATATATCTCTATATATAGATATATGATCTATAATCTTGAGGATATATATATATAGATCGATATATAGCATCTATCTAATTATCTATATATAATCTATCGATCTATATAGTCTGCTATATATATCGATATATATTATAGATATGATAATATATATATCTCTATATCTATATATATCTATATAATCTACTAGATCTATATATTCATATAGATCCTATAGATGTATATATATATTCTATATAGATCTATATATTATATATATCTATATATATATATCTATATATAAATCGATCTACATATATAGTCTATATATATATAATATATATATATATAATATATATCTTATATAATATATATTATAGATATATCTAATAGATATAATTCTATCTCGGATATATTATATCTTATAGGAATAATATATATATATATAGATATTATATATATATCTTAGATAATATATATATCTATATATAATATATATATAATATATTATATATATAGTATATTCATGTAGTATAATATATAATTATATATAACATATATATCTATGGTATATATATATATATCTATATATATATATATATATATATATATTATATATATAGATATATCTATAGATATATATATCATATATATATATATATAGATATATATATATATATATATATATATATATATCTATAGATATATATATATATATATATATATAAATATATATTATATATATATAGTAATATATAATGTAATATAAATATATAATTATATATATATTTATATATAATATATATTTAATTTAAATATTTTATATGTATATGTATTATACATACATCTTTGACCCTCAGAAACTTTGCTGTAACGTTTGACGGCAGGAGTCCTCTTATATTATATATATATATATATATATATATATATATATATATATATATATATATATATATATATATATTTTGTAAGTCTTCAAGATCCCGAGGCACTGAATACTTGCGACAGCACAAGCACTGGTCTTCTGACAACCTCATTTCAAAGCAGTCTGCTGTTGGAAGTAACGGGCCACAACAACAAAGCCCTCGAATCCAAGAGTGAGTGAGTGAGTGAGAGGGCGAAAGTGAGTGAGTGGCGAGAGAAAATAAGAGCCGGTGTTGACGTTGGCCGCCACCTGCTGACTATGGCCGCATTTCGCCTGGTTTTGCATTCATCAATGGAGGACCAATCAACTCTGCGCCGGCATTGTTTTCATTGTATTATCTCCTGTGCAGCACAACCCGCGCGTGACAGTTAATTAAATCGGTATCGATAATTCGCTGCGCGTCTGACTGACTGACTGACTGACTGTCTGTCTGTCTGTCAGTATTCGCGAGATTCCATTCATTAGCTTTTTTTTCGAGTCATTGTATTTTCATCTGGCTGAGCCGGAATTTTTTAAGATCGTTAGTGTATTAGTGCTGAGTTTTGTTGCTGTGAAATAGAGCTGACGTCTGCATATTTTCAGTGCTAAGAACGACAATATATATGATATATGTTTATATATATTTTTATATATACGTGTGTGTGTGTGCTATAGTCAATGATTAAATAAAAAAATTTTTTCTTTTCATTACTTTAGTGCATATAATAATAATGATAATAATAATAATAATAATAATAATAATAATAATAATAATAATAATAATAATAATAATAATAATGAACCAAACAAAAACTTCTTTCAGTTTTCTTCTGAAGATTGAAAAAGAAACCCACAAATTCAATTTGTAACTTGTTTACTTCTAAGTATTTACATTAAGTTTTACTCCACACTCGAGTACTTTCAGGCCCTCTGTGGCCCATTCTCAAGAGATGTTTGGGATGTTGCCTGGGTCAAGGCCCAGCAGTCTTCGGAACTTCTTCTCGTTGTGCTTCATTTTATGCGATGCCTGTTCTGGTTTTTCTTGAGGAGTTCCCAATCCCCTCTTGTCGCTCTGATATCCTGAGCTGATGGTCAATGGAATTCACCCTTGTGGTAAGGGTGTGGTCACCGAAAGTCTGTTGGGCAGGAAAACCTAATCTCCAGATCAGCAGGGTCAATCTTAGCTTCTTTTAATATCAAAGCTCGGCTTATGGGATCTTCTGAGGTAAAACCTTTGTTTCCTTCAATTACTTTGATCTCTCTGATAAGCGCACCTTCTACTACCCTCCTGTGACTAATTTTGTTGCTTTTTGTATATAAGCCTACTGTTTTTGAAATCATCCTATGGTCATTTTCCCAACAATGTCTAGCTATAGCACTTCCCCTGAGAGTTTAAGCTGTACTGCCCTTCTATGTTCTTGGACTCTAGTCCTTATTCCCCTACCTGATTCCCCCACATATCTGTCTCCACAATTATTGCAATTGATTATGTATACCCCCGCTACATCATCTGTATTACTGTCTTCTCCTTCCAATTTATTTTTACATACTTTGTTTTTTAAAGTATTATCAAATGTAATATACAAATTTATTATATTGACTTTCTTTCATTTTTGAAGTGATTTGTTTCATTTAGGCATAAAAGGGAGGGCAACTATTTTCTTGTTTCTTTATTTCCATTGTAACTCCTCTAACAAATTCGCTTCTGTAAAATTATTTTTCTAAGCTTTGTTTGAGTGCCCCTTTTTCTTGAACCATTCCGGGTATGCTAATGCATCGAAGCTTTTATCGATGTAATTTATTTCTTTCTCTATCTTGCAAGGGTCACACGTTCTCATTGCCCTAAGAAATAAACCTGTTAGAACCCCTATTTATATCATGACTATGAAAAGAGAAGAAATGAATATATGAGTTTGTATGTGTGGGCTTTCTATATGTGCTGAATTCATATCCTGTTTTTCTTTTCTTTCTATGAGTATGTCTAAAAAAGGGCAGTTTATTATTGTTACTTTTCTCTAAAGTGAACTGGATATTGTTATCAAACTTATTGAGCTCATCTAGAAAAGTTTCTATTTTATTTCCATCCCCTTGCAGAATAGCAAAAATATCATCCACGTATCTCCCCAAGCCATCCTTGCAGTTTTAAGTTAGGGACATTCACATTAGGAACTAGATTAGTTTCGAAATATTCCATATAGATGTTAGCGAGTATAGGTGATAATGAGGACCCCATAGCTACTCCATATTTTTGTTTGTAAACATGTCCCTCAAACGTGAAATAAGTATCACTGACACACAATTTGATCAACTCCAGGAAGACGCCTATTCGATGTTTGGATTGAACATACCTCATTATGTTTAGTCTGTAGGAATTCTAATACTTTATCTAAGGGGACATTGGTGAATAATCTACTACATCAAAACCCTCTAACCCAGTGTTCCCTTTATATTCTTTTTCTTAACTTTGTCTATGAAATCTACTGAATGTTTAATATGGGATTCTGAAAATATACCTAAGTATATTCCTAGTTCTCCAGCTAACCACACAGCTAAGTTTTTGTTAGGAGATTTCCTACTAGAAACAATAGGGCGTAGTGGGCAGCCCTCCTTGTGTATTTGGGGCTGCCATATATATATGCAAGTTCAGGTATTTACTTGAGAATAATTTAGTGCATAGCATGTCCTTCCCATTACCTAGTCTACTGATTATTTTCTTCACATTCTGATTAAAGGTATTCTGAAGCTTTTGGATGTTGGAGGATTCTCTATTTTAGCATAAGTAGTTTCATCATCTAGTAGCCTGTACATTTTAACCCTATATTCTGAGCTATTCATGATGACAATACTACCCCCTTTGTCAGCTTTCATAATTCTAATATCTTTGTAGCTTTTTAATCCCTTCAGAGCGATACTAAATCTCCTTGGCAAGATATCTCCAAGTTTGCTTTCATTACTTCCTATCATCACCACCTCTGAGAAAAGGAGCTAAATCATTGTGATGTTCGACATTAAGGTAGTTAATCTTGCTGTTGAATTCTATGTTAATATTGTTTGTAGTCCCTGCACAAAAATTTAATCCTAGCCCTAGTGCTGCTGTTCATCCATAGTCAATAATCTACTTGAGATATTCTTTATATTATCCATATTGCTAAATTTTATCCAAACCGAATTACTAAATAAACTCTCAAACTTATTTTAATGTTGACCATGTTACGATTTGTATCAAAGTTTACTCTACTGTTGACCTGCCCAACAAAACTTTTTTGTACCCACTCACCCTTATGGTCTCTTGAAGTTTGTTTTGTGTACTCCTTACACCAGCAATGCAGCTTCTTTCTTCTCCCTAAGCTCTTGCAACTGATCCTTGATGTATCCTTCTTGAAAACTGCTGAATGCTTCTCCACTCCAGGGTCTTCTTCCAATCCTGCCATATGTTTTTGGACACACTTTGTTCTTCAAACATTCACTTATAAACCAGATCTTGTTTTTCATGGCTTTGGCTTTGTAAAGTTGTGTTTTCATATCTTCTTGCATAATGAACAGCTTGAGTTCCAGCGACTTCCTACAGTTGTTTGAAATGTACTTCTGTTGAAAATGTTGCTGTGGGTACATGATGAACCAAACACAAAAACTTCTTTCAGTTTTCTTCTGACGATTGAAAAAGAAACCCACAAATTCAATTTGTAACTTGTTTACTTCTAAGTATTTACATTAAGTTTTACTCCACACTCGAGTACTTTCAGGCCCTTCTGTGGCCCATTCTCAAGAGATGTTTGGGATGTTAGCCTGGGTCAAGGCCCAGCAGTCTTCTGGAACTTCTTCTCGTTGTGCTGTCATTTATGCGATGCTGGTTCTGGTTTTTCTTGAGAGTTCCCAATCCCCTCTTGTCGCTCTGATATCCTGAGCTGATGGTCAATGGGATTCACCCTTGTGGTAAGGGTGTGGTCACCGAAAGTCTGTTGGGCAGGAAAACCTAATCTCCAGGTCAGCAGGGTCAATCTTAGCTTCTTTTAATATCAAAGCTCGGCTTATGGGATCTTCTGAGGTAAAACCTTTGTTTCCTTCAATTACTTTGATCTCTCTGATAAGCGCACCTTCTACTACCCTCCTGTGACTAATTTTGTTGCTTTTGTATATAAGCCTACTGTTTTTGAAATCCATCCTATGGTCATTTCCCAACAATGTCTAGCTATAGCACTCCCCTGAGAGTTAAGCTGTACTGCCCTTCTATGTTCTTGGACTCTAGTCCTTATTCCCCTACCTGATTCCCCCACATATCTGTCTCCACAATTATTGCAATTGATTGTATACCCCCGCTACATCATCTGTATTACTGTCTTCTTCCTTCCCAATTTATATTTACATACTTTGTTTTTTAAAGTATTATCAAATGTCATTATACAATTTATATTGACTTTCTTTCATTTTTGAAGTGATTTGTTTCATTTTAGGCATAAAAGGGAGGGCAACTATTTCTTGTTGTTTTCTTTATTCCATGTACTCTCTACATTCGCTCTGTAAAATATTTTTCTAGCTTTGTTGAGTGCCCTTTTTCTGAACCATTCCGGGTATGCTAATGCATCGAAGCTTTTATCGATGTAATTTATTTCTTTCTCTATCTTGCAAGGGTCACACGTTCTCATTGCCCTAAGAAATAAACCTGTTAGAACCCCTATTTTTATATCATGACTATGAAAAGAGAAGAAATGAATATATGCGTTTGTATGTGTGGGCTTTCTATATGTGCTGAATTCATATCCTGTTTCTTTTCTTTCTATGAGTATGTCTAAAAAGGGAAGGGCAGTTTATTATTGTTACTTTTCTCTAAAGTGAACTGGATATTGTTTACATACTTTGTGTGTACAAAGTATGTAAAAATAAATTGGAAGGAGAAGGCAGTAATACAGATGATGTAGCGGGGGTATATATAATCAATTGCAATAATTGTGGAGACAGATATGTGGGGGGAATCAGGTAGGGGAATAAGGACTAGAGTCCAAGAACATAGAAGGGCAGTACAGCTTAACTCTCAGGGGGAGTGCTATAGCTAGACATTGTTGGGAAAATGACCATAGGATGGATTTCAAAAAACAGTTAGGCTTATATACAAAAGCAACAAAATTAGTCACAGGAGGGTAGTAGAAGGTGCGCTTATCAGAGAGATCAAAGTAATTGAAGGAAACAAAGGTTTTACCTCAGAAGATCCCATAAGCCGAGCTTTTGATTTAAAAATTAAAAGAAGCTAAGGATTGACCCCTGCTTGGGGACCTTGGAGATTAGGTTTCCTGCCCAACAGACTTTCGGTGACCACACCCTTACCACAAGGGTGAATCCCATTGACCATCAGCTCAGGATATCAGAGCGACAAGAGGGGATTGGCAACTCTCAAGAAAACCAGAACAGCCATCGCATAAATGACAGCACAACGAGAAGAAGTTCCAGAAGACTGCTGGGCCTTGACCCAGGCTAACATCCCAAACATCTCTTGAGAATGGCCACAGAAGGGCTGAAAGTACTCGAGTGTGGAGTAAAACTTAATGTAAATACTTAGAAGTAAACAAGTTACAAATTGAATTTGTGGGTTTCTTTTTTCAATAATAATAATAATAATATTATTATTATTATTATTATTATTATTACTGGTTCTATCACAGTCATTATTATTATTATTATTATTATTGATTATTTTATTATTATTATTATTATTATTATTGGTCTATCACAGTCATTATTATTATTATTATTATTATTATTATTATTATTATTATTATTATTATTATTACTGGTCTATCACAGTCATCCTACTCGACTGGGTGGTTTTTATAACTTGGGGTTCCGGGTTGCATCTTGCCTCCTTAGGAGTCCATCACTTTTCTTAACTATGTGCGCTGTTTCTAGGATCACACTCTTCTGTATGAGTCCTGGAACTACTTTTGTATCTACTTTTTCCAGAGAGAGAGAGAGAGAGAGAGAGAGAGAGAGAGAGAGAGAGAGAGAGAGAAGGGTCTGAGGGAGAGAGAGAGAGAGAGAGAGAGAAGGGAGAAAATGTTACCAGACTTAGTTCGCCTTCCGCTCTTGGCTAAACGCTTACCAAATATGAGAATAACGGGGGCGATGCTCCCGTTGTTAGATATACATAGTACATGCAAGAACTCCTTGCCAAATGAAATTTTGATCCCGTTATTTATTTGTTTTATTTTAGAATTTTTAAATTATGTTTACCGTTAAGAATGAAATTCAACTTGTTCTTTAGGATAATAATAGAATATTTTAACGTTATGTGTGGTTGGAATACACGCTAAATTATATTGAAGTTTACTTGCAATATGATGATATCTATTCTTTCGATTGAACTTTTTTTTATTTTTTTTATCAAAGAATATTTTTAAACTGATATAAATGGGGAATGACTGATGTACAGGTTGACTGGCAGGTCGAACTGAATTTTGTAATTCTTGTGCTGACCTGAGTCAGGTATGTTATTTGTCAGTGGCGACGGAAATTTCGTTTTTATTGAAAAGAAATGGGAAATTAAAAAAAGTTTCTCATAAATAAAGGCAATTCTACTATTGTCTAAACTAAAATGTCATATAAAGAAAACAGGAAATATCACAAAGAAAACACGAACCAGTCTTAAAGACACCAACAGTTCCTTGGAAAGAAAACGAAATATATTCAGGAAAAGAAAACGGGAAACACATTCTATCACGGGGACCCAAGTCCTTCCAACCCAAATCGCAGGGAGACTGACTTGTGTAAAGAGGCGTGTTTGAGTGCGTACTCGACTTACGGGGCAATTTATCTTCAGCTTCGTAATTAAATCCGGGTAATTGGGCGTAACAGAAGTCCCCGAAGATGGGAACAAACACATTAGAACTAGTCGGCGGGAGATATCGAGTCGCCGGGGGCCTGTATTCCGATATTATTTCACGGTTGACCTACATGCCAGGCCGCCATTGCAAATGCAGTGCTGCTGCCAGAATCCCTTTACATTAGTACTTTGCAAATCACCTGCGATTTCAGACGGGACCGGAACTCTGGTTGGGGGGGGGGGGGGGGGGGGGGGGGGGGGGGGGGGGGGGGGGGGGGGGGGGGCGCTTGGTGCTTTAGGTCGCACGCCAGGTCAAGGTCATTTTGGGGAGGCTGTTGTTATTCCTTAGATTTGTTCCTCATTTGTGCACTTTTTCTCTCTCTCTTTTTTTAAATTTTTTATTTCAAATTTTTTTTTAGTGCTACTACTGATGTATTCTATTAGCATTATTTTATTTTTTAAACTTTTGATTTAGGTGAATAACGTTTTCAAATGAATCTCAAATTAAATATAATGTATAGGCAAGCTTTTTCTGGTCGTCTGTCCACGGGGTACCTATATATCTCGTCAATTCTCAACCGGATTTTTTTTGTGGAAGCAGTTTTAAGTTCTTAAACGGATTTCAATGAAAATTGGTCGAGGTCAAAGAAAAGAGGATTAGTTTTTTTGAGTTGAATCCGGAACCAAATGAGGATTCGGATTCTGAGTTTTATTTTCTATATTTCGTGTGGCCAGAGTGTTTCCAATCTCTGAGGTTTTATAGTTGTTATTGATATTGGAAATGAATTTATGGGATTATAACAGAAGTGGATTTTATTTAGTTGTCCATGATATCCTACATTGTATTTGTACTCGCATAAGCACAAGGACATATTAAACACGAAAGCAATATAAGCATAATAAAGAGCGGCGAGAGGTATTTCGAACTTATGAGTTTTATGTTTGTTACTGATATTGAAAATGGTATTATGGAGATGAAAACGAAGAGCCACTTTATTTTACATCCTAGATTAAGTATATATATGCATAAGAACAAGCATATGTTAAACGCGAAACCATATCAAATATAATAAAGAGTGCCGAGAGTTATTTCCAGTTCATTACTTTTATATTCGTTATTGATATTGGAAATGATTTTATGGAGATGATAACGAAGATCCACTTTATTAAACACAAGTTACTCTACCTCCAGGAATATGTATAGTTTATATAGATTCTATAGATACAAACATATGTTAAACAAGGGAGCAATTGAAATATATAGGAAAGAACAAAAAAAAAAAAAAAAAAAAAAAAAAAAAAAAAAAAAAAGCGAAACACGTGCGATACACGGAATGGAAGGCCATTCCCCCGAACGACTCTCGTGTTGGGATATATTGGCCCTCCTCATGAGGCTCTTCGCTCCGTTATTAGGGAACAGCGGAATTTTGCTCCGCCGAAGTGCCCTCTGATCGTTAGATATTCCCACAGTAAAAACTACGTCTAAAAGAATAAGAGTATTTGTTTTTTTTTCCTTGTAAAGTTTAGTTTTTAGTTTTCTGAAAAGAAAAATATTTTTCTGTAACTATACCGTTACATGATGAATAGCTGATGAAGTATCGTTTTTTTATTATCATCTATTACTCCTAATGTTCAAAGTAAGTAAATGAAGAGAAAAAGAGGAATGAGTAAAAAATGAATGAGTTTTGTAAAATACAATTGCAAGTAAAAAAAAGAAACGAAGACCAAAAATAAACATCATAGCTGACAGGAGGTCACAGAGTTTCTCACGACTGCTTCTTCTAACTAACAAAGAAAACGGAATATTAATACACCAGTTCTAAAACGTCAAAGTATATCGGGTGTATGAATCTTTCCAGAGGTTACTGCGCAGCCTAATCCCTGCGGCTGAGCTTCAGCGACAATTTTTGAGAAATAAATGGATATAGATTTACTCTTTTGTGTGACAAAATATCCAGAGAAATTTGTGGGTCAAAGGTCATGCATATTTTGGGACGCGGAACCGCATGAAAAATTCGTGTTGGCAGGAACGCATAAAGTCTGTTCGGAGGAAAATCTGGGTGAGAAGTGCGGCGAGATTATTTTGTTTAGGATAGAAATGCCTTTATGAATCTTTAGGGATTAAAGGGCTGAAGGGAATTGATAAACAGACTTTGCTTGACAATGTGTCTAAAGAATCACTGATACTGAAAGAGGTCGTTTCTTTAGCCAGGAATAAAAAATAAAAAAATGCGCCGAAGCAATCGAGTTTTCAGTACAGTGTATAATGCTATTTGAAACTCTCAGCCACGTCCCATGGTATGTGTTTGTTGGCAGTTTACACGATCGTGGCCAATTGAACCTTAAATAAAATAAAAACTACTGAGGCTAGAGGGCTGCAATTTGGTACGTTTGATGATTGCGGACGGACAGACAAAAAGTCATCTTAATTGTTTCCTTTTACAGAAAATTAAAAATTTAATCTATTTGCAGCTCTAGTCACAGTAGTTTTTAGAACCAGAGGGCGGACGGACAGACAAAAAAAATAAAGCCATCTTAATTATTTCCTTTTACAGAAAATTAAAACTGAATCGTCATTCGTATGAATATTTGCTCCTGGAAGAAGAACCTCTTAGAGGCAAACTTCGTTGCAGAGATGGTATTCTGTATGGCGTTGAGCTTATATTGCCTCTTCGTAGGTTTTTATTATGGCTATTCTCAATAGCAATTAATTTAATTAGAAATGGCTTCTTTGAGCTACCCAAAGTACTACGCCGTCACTTTTTTTTTATCGTAATAAAAGAAGACCATAAAAACGTCAAGCTATAGAAAGTAAGCACTATATTCCAGAGAATGCAGTCTCCCTCTTCAGGTAGGTACCCGAAGAGAGAGGCAGTCGTCTCTGAAATATAGTACATATTTTCTGTATTTTGGCGTTTCTATGTGCTCCTTTTATTAGATGGAATTCCGTTGTAACAGAACATTTTTAAGAGTCATATACGTATATATATATATATATATATATATATATATAATATATATATATATATAATCTCATATACGTATATATATTTTTTTATATATGCATACATATGTGTATATATCTATATATATATATATATATATATATATATATATATATATATATATATATATATCATCTCTATACGTATATATATTTTATATATGCATACATATGTGTGTGTATATATTATATATATATATATATATATATATATATATATATATATATATAAAAATTAGGCATCTTTCAAACGAATAATTTCAAGCGAAATACACATTTTATCATCCCATTTTAGTTCTGGCGATTAAAACGCTAAAACATTATACTCATTACGTAGAGCGTGAAAACAGATCATTGATTAATTCAAGAGCCTTATCCAGCATATCAAAAATATTATGCAAATATTTTGTTTTGTGTTTTAAAGTATATTTGCATAAGAGGTACTAGACCCAGTGAACAGAAGAGCTACCATTGGTGCTGGTGTTATGGAGTCGTGAATAATTATTATGCATTGTGTTATTAGTGTACTATTCAGAGCTTTAATTATTCAATGTTCAACCCAATTTTCGGTTTAGCACGTATGCTGTCGCTCGAACACAGACTCACCAGTAAACGTTGGATCAGTGTTAAGTAAGCAGATTTAAGAAGAGAACGATTTGACAGAGTAAGGGGGAAAGTGGAAAGGATGATTACAGAAAGAGGGGAAGAGAGAGAGAGAGAGAGGGGAAAAAAAAGTGGAGGGACACACTTGCCAAAGGCCTTTGTGGTCTGAGCTCTAGGAGATGTGAGCATGCAGCAACGCCATAAACTTTATGGAATGAATGATTGCCCGAATCTGAGATACCAAGGGAAGGTTGACAGGTTTTTAAATTTGAAATTTTTCTAAAAGGCGAAGGATCTCTTTGTCCGGAAAAAAATAATTATATACTATATATATATATATATATATATATATATATATATATATATATATATATATATATATATATGTGTGTGTTGTGTGTGTGTACATTCAGCGTTTTAAGCTAAAAGTGTGATTTATTACCCAATTCGCTGTACCTAGGGAATGACTTGCACCCAAGGGAAATTATGGCTGATAAGTGATTTGTCACAGACAACGGTTTTGTTTCTCGCCCGGCGAAGGAAGATGCATCAATCAAATCATATATATATATATATATATATTATATATATATATATATATATATATATATATTTTTTTTTTTTTTTTTTTTTATAGTATAAAACGGTGCTTTTCTGATGTTTTTCTTAATTTTTATGTACAATTTTTGCACCTATTTCGTATCTGGCTTCAAGAAACGTCAGTTAATGCTGATTGGAAAGGGTTGCTAAAGTAAAGAAGGGAGAATCTCTCTCTCTCTCTCTCTCTCTCCAGATCGATCAATTGACTCAATAAAGGAGATCAGTTAGGATTATTACTCTTACCCCTCTTCTCTCTCTCTCTCTCTCTCTCTCTCTCTCTCTCTCTCTCTCTCTCTCTCTCTCAATCGAGTTGATAATGAAAAGCCGAAAGGGTTTAACCTATCCTTTCTGATGTCCTGTGAGTAAATCTCTCTCTTCTTCTTCTCTGCTTTGACCTCGTTTGTAGGATTGAAAACTGCAGAGGTTGTATCTTCTCATTGTTTTATCTTGAATAGTGAGAGAGAGAGATTTTCCAGGTAGGACCTTCGGATTACTTTTAAATAGTCTCGCATTAGTCTGTTCACAACTGCTCTACAAAACTTCGGTTGTTCGAGGCGTATGTTAGTGGGACGAAGTTTATGATGTAAATCAATGAAGGAATTTAAGTGCGTCAGCGAACGGTGCTCTTAAAATAGATGTAGTTAGTTACAGTTCAAAATGCTTAAATTTAGAACGTTAGAGCATCAGCAAAAATAAACATTCATACTTTCGTGTACTTATTTTTCCGTAACACATCCCCTGTTTTACTTATGCACGTCGTTGTTGTTATTGTTTATTTAATTCCTTAAACTTATTTTATTTGTTTTCTTCGAAATTGCATTACATGCTCCTCAAAGCATTTTTTTTTCTATCTGATGGCATTTGTACTTTCCAGAGATTGAAGTCAGCCTATATCTTGGCGCCATGTTTTTCTAGTTTATTTTTTTCTTGCAAAATTTGAATAGTAATGACGATAATAAGAACAAAACTCTAGATTGACTGAAATCTTGGCGATCATTTATGCGGGTATTTACTCTCAAGGAAATCTATTCACCAACACTGCTAGATCTACCTTTGAAATTATAGTGTAAGTGAAAGAATTCAAGGGGTGTTTAAGAAGGTTAGATATTTAAATAGAATTTACATTTACTTGGTAGAGTATTCCATACTGTTTAATATTTTCTGGAATACCTTTTCTTAATAAATTCCATGCACGCTGTTTACTACAAGTAATAGGTGATTTCCCATGAGCATTCCAAATCTTTTAGCATGTAGTTTCCATTTACAGTTAAAATGTTGCTATCTCTTTCGTAAACTTCAATTAGTTCTACTGAGGGATCCTTAAAAAGAATGGTATATCCAGATTTTAAGGATACCATCCTTAGTCATGTCCTATGATTTTTTTTATTAGGAAATATTTCACATTGTTTTTTATTTATTTATTTTTTTGAGCGGATACAACACTTCATTAATAGCGTACTCTTCACTGCCTCGATGGCATCAGCGGCCTTCTTATTAACCGTTTTTATTTTCAAAATTTAACTCGTCGGTCATAGGTCTAATGTTGACATTAACGTTTATGAGAAGTCTAACCACCGGAGTATATATGTGTGTGTATATATATATATATATATATATATATATATATATATATATATATATATATATATGGTGTATGTATAATATATGTATACTGTATATATGTATAGTGTACCTTGCAACTTCACCCCGTATATTATAACCGAAAACCAGAATGGGAACATCTCTGACCGTCACCCCGTCTTAGAGGGGGTGGGTGAAGGTGGAGGGAGAGGGGACAGGGTTAGTCTGCTAATGACAAAGAACGCTTAGATGTTGAGCCACCCGTAATCATGAATATCCTTATTATTATTAAATTGGAGGGATTTTAAGAGCTTCTCTTTCAGACGACGTCGCTCAGGGAGGATAAATTGCTCGGAAATTGTGGCTTGGTGGTACAAATTGGACGTGAATTTGTGAGGTGATAATATTACCTGGCGTCATTGAGAGACTAAGGTGATGTCCCTGTCACTCTCCCTCGAGCGCCCTTGCCGGTCCGTGGCACTGACTATATATCGCCTCTCCTCCGTCATTTTGGCCCTGATGCAAAAAGTTATTGCCTGCGGGGAATGTTTAGCGAATTTCCGAAATGGTTCGGGTAGCCCCTATTGGCTTTGTTTAGACTGTGGGGATATTTGTTATCACGGCAGGTTTTAGCGCTTTTTTGTCTTTCGGGATCATAATATTAGCATGTGTCACGCCAGTGCCTATTCTCGCCCTTGTCCCTAGCCTCTCAAAATGTGCTTTTCGCTCTTCTGGTATTGAATTGATCGTGCTTGCTTAGGTAATGGGTTTATGTATATATTATATACATCTTTATACTGTATATACACTTATATATACATTTATTCATACATACAAACATATATACATATATATATATGTATGAATGAATATATATATATATATATATATATATATATATATATATATATATATATATATATATATATATATATATATATATATATATATATATATATATATTATATATACACACGTTGTATATGTATATATTTATTTATTTATTGTAATAGGTGCCAGACGCTATATGCCCATTTTTATTTTCAGTTTTTTAATATTCTCTTTTTTTAGGTAACTTCATCAGCTGTTTACGAATGGTGTTTTAGATAAATTTTTCAGTTGTCTGACATCATTTCCCTTTGAGTGTTATTTTGGAATCGTTCTGTGAAGTAGTCTTAACTAATGACATGTTTGTTAATCTGAAAACAAGATGTTTACAATAAGCAGGTGATGCAACTCTCATTGCAGATATTGGTGTTCTCTTGTGCAGAAAAAAAAATTCCTCTAGCTTTAAAAAGTGTATGAAAAGGATGGATCCCTAAGTGGTTTTGATAGTGTGAGAGGTGAACTGCAATTACATCCAAAGTTTATTTGATTAGCGTATTGTCTTGCTTACTTAGTCCCTGCAAATCCCCTTAAACGGTCGAAGGAATCCTAGTCAATCTTGGTATAGCGGTTGTAGACCATCATATATATATAATTATATATATATATATAATATATATATAATATATAAATATATATATAAATATTACATATATATAAGTATACTATATAATATATATATATATATATATATATATATATATATAATATATATGTGATGTTGCATGAAGAGAAATTTCCAAGAATCTTCGCCATTGCAGCTCCTCATTTACGGTTGAAGGGATTCCATGAAACTTGCTACAAATATATACCATCATGCATTGATTTGTACGACGGGAAATCCCCTCCTAGCTGTCTGTATTCTGACAATGCATACTTTGTCTTTGCAACGCCTCCTAAATGGTTGGAGGTTTCAGTCGAACTTATTACAAAGGTATACCATGGTGGATAGAAGTGCACGGAGGAAGTTAGTCTGCTTGTGTGTTTGTCAGTGTGTCTGTCACACTTATCTGGGATTTCACTCAGAGTTGGTACAAAGTTAGACCATCATTGCATAGATGCGCATGATGGTGTGACTTTGAACAGTTGGTTCTTTTTAGTTTATTTGTGAATGCGCCGTTCACGTTTACCTTGTCAACAGAACTACGTGGTTAAAACGGTTACTGTCAAGTGCTTCTAAAGAGAACTTGGGTATAAATTCCGTAGATTTACGGACTGGGGGACCCCCCCTTTTTTTTGTTTTTTTTTCAAGTAAAAATGTTTTATTTGATTTAATTATTCCCAACCTTTTTTATCCACGTGCTGTCATAAAGAGCCAAACCCTGTAAGCCATAAAGTTAATATATAATGAAAATATCAAATTATTATAATTGTAATACTAGTAGGAGTTATCTTGGAATTAAGTATGTTTGTGTGTGTGTATTCTATATACTCTATATATAATCCTATCTTAATATTATATATAATAATATATATTACTCGATTATATACTATTAATATATCTTTATATGTATATATATATATATATATATATATATATATATATATTATATATACAATAGTCCCAAAGTCATTAAAGGCCCGCCAGGGAGTAAATTTATTTTCATATGTGAATAATTAGTACACAGGTCAAATGCCAGTCAAACATAGCTCGATGCCTCCACTGATTCACAAAACTTCGTCTTTGGAACAACACTATGAACAGAAACACTCGATCACTGCGTAGGAATCAAAAGGTTGATGAGGAAACTGGGGTCTTTCGTTGTGGAAATCAATTGATAACGGACCGGTCCTCGAAAGATTTAATAAGCAAATTTGTCCCATTGAAGATTCAGTGAAGACCTTCTCCTCGATACCCCGAGTCCATCGCTCCAGATTGGAGTTGATGTGAAATGTTCTTTTATTGAAATGTCGTTTCAGTTTCATATTTTCCTTATTGGATTTTCAACTCATTTCTAACCGACCCTCGAACTTCTTGATCATGGTCGATGATTTAATCCTCAGTCGCTGTAATGGGTTTTGCCGAGAGATTGTGATGTGTTTTGATTTATTTAGAAGCATGTGTCTGTCTGACCTTTCTCGACCTTGTCTGCAAGTGGGATCTGTTCATCTTCGTTCCTCTTAGTATTAAGTGGACAATGTGATGCTTGTCAGGGGTCTCATTACGAGAGGTATTTTGAGAAAATTTTTACTTCAGTGTTGAGTGATTATTCTAGTGGTTCAACTGTTTTTATTTGTAACGAACTCCACGATTTCTTCAGTTTTTTAATTAATACTTTAACATGCAAAATTATTAATAGCTATGTTTGAATATCTCTCTCTCTCTCTCTCAGTGTGTAAAGAGAATGTAGGGAACGCAAAACTTCCGCCAAGGCTGAGATATCCACACTACAAAAAGTTCCTTCTTTTGAAGAGTTAGACTTTTTTCTCTCCCAAGCGTTAATCAGTAGTTGCCAATCTCCAGGTTAACCAGTGGTGAAATTCCTGTGAAAAAAAATCCACACAAAACCTTATGCATTATTATTTCAGGTTATATTTCATTTCGCCAAGGAAAGAGCGGTTAACTACGGGTTTATAATCATGGCATTGATTTTTGCACAAACAGTGGCACCTCGCTAGTGTTCAGATGTATATTTTATTTTCTGCCAATTATATTTTCATGCATTTTCTGGGAGACATATTTCGTGGCCATCCAGCTCTGTCTCGTCTAGCTAACTTTTTTCAAGCTGTATTGTGCAAGGCTGGACTGCATTGACGTTTTGAAATGCGTTCGATGGTTTCCTGATGTGATAGACTGTGGCATTTTGAACATGTTCGTGTGTATAGGCAATAATAAGAACTTCTAGAATTATGGTCATTCGTATTTGAGAAGTATGTAGATGATGCGATTCGTTTCCTTTGTAATTTTGACGAACGCTTTCTTTAAGTTGAATGTTGGTGGGAAAAAGTGATTTTGTATTGAAAGACAATTTTCTTTGTTATGCTATTACTGTTATCATCGATCAATTGACTCTATAAAGGAGATCAGTTAGGATTATTACTCTTACCCCTTCTCTCTCTCTCTCTCTCTCAATCGAGTTGATAATGAAAAGCCGAAAGGGTTTAACCTATCCTTTCTGATGTCCTGTGAGTACATCTCTCACTTCTTCTTCTCTGCTTTGACCTCGTTTGTATTAGGATTGAAAAACTGCAGAGGTTGATCTTCTCATTGTTTTATCTTGAATAGTGAGAGAGAGAGATTTTCCAGGTAGGACCTTCGGATTACTTTTCTAAATAGTCTCGCATTAGTCTGTTCACAACTGCTCTACAAAACTTCGGTTGTTCGACGCGTATGTTAGTGGGACGAAGTTTACGATGTAAATCAATGAAGGAATTTTAAGTGCGTCAGCGAACGGTGCTCTTAAAATAGATGTATTTAGTTACAGTTCTAAAATGCTTTAAGTTTAGAACGTTAGAGCATCAGCAAAAATAAACATTCATACTTTCGTGTACTTATTTTTCCGTAACACATCCCTGTTTTTACTTATGCACGTCGTTGTTGTTATTGTTTATTTAATTCCTTAAACTTATTTTATTTGTTTTCTTCGAAATTGCATTACATGCTCCTCAAAGCATTTTTTTTTTCTATCTGATGGCATTTGTACTTTCCAGAGATTGAAGTCAGCCTATATCTTGGCGCCCATGTTTTCCAGTTTATTTTTTTTCTTGTAAATTTTGAATAGTAATGACGATAATAAGGACAAAACTCTAGATTGACTGAAATCTTGGCGATCATTTATGCGGGTATTTGCTCTCAAGGAAATCTATTCACCAACACTGCTAGATTTACCTTTGAAATTATAGTGTTAGTGAAAGAATTCATGGGGTATTTAAGAAGGCTAGAAGCAGAATTTACATTTACTCGCTTGATTTATCTGTACTATTTAACATTTGCTGGAATACCTTTTCTTGATAAATACCATGCACGCTGTTTACTACAAGTAATAGGTGATTTCCCATGAGCATTCCAAATCTTTTAGCATGTAGTTTCCATTTACAGATAAAATGTTGCTATCTCTTTCGTAAACTTCAATCAGTTCTACTGAGGGATCCTTAGAGAGAATGGTATATCCAGATTTTAAGGATACCATCCTTAGTCATGTCCTATGATTTTTTTTTATTAGGAAATATTTCACATTGTTCTTTTTTTTTCCTTTTTTTTTTGAGCGGATACAACACTTCATTAATAGCGTACACTCCACTGCCTCGATGGCATCAGCGGCCTTCTTAGTAACCGTTTTATTTTTTTGTGTAGTTTGGTTTCATCCTAACTGCCAGGTAACTTAATTCGTAGGTCTGGTCGCCACATCCTTGAGGGGAATTTAACTCCTCGGTCATAAGTCTAATGTTGACAACGTTTATGAGAAGTCTAACCACCGGAGTATATATGTGTGTGTATATATATATATATATATATATATATATATATCATATATATATAATTATATATATATTATATATAATATAATTAATCAGTATATATATATATATTATATATCATATATATAATATATATATCTATATATATTGTCAAATCGTGATGGGTCTATCCGCCATTTTAGCATCCAATTCGAGAGATCCTGCCCCGGGAATTTGAACGAATGCAGCAGGGCTGCCCCTAGCCGGAGTCTCACCACCTACCCTAGACCAGTCTCCTCCCCGAGGTCTCTTACTTTCAGATGCCACCGCAAGACGGCAGCGCCAAGTTAGCGCCCCCCAAATGGGGAATCGTAATGCAAGTCTAGGCCTAAAACAAAAGAGACAAAAGGTTCCTGACAGTAGAAAACCCTCCAGGGGGGGTGAACCCCACCTTCGCAGGACGCGCGGCAGGAAACCGAGGCGTGGGTGGCCTTCTCACCGTTTGATAGCCTTAGGAGGTGGACGTGCTGGCCTCTGTCCGCCCTTCCGAGAGGCAACTGTCTCTCCCTTAAAAGGTAGGTGTCTGTTGTATGAGAACCTCGTACCCTAACCTATCCTTCCTCCTTCCCCATGATAACATCCCATCCTTCCCTCCTATCCGTACAGAAAGAAATCCTATCCACCGATCCTTTGTTTCCTCTCCCTCTCCTGCCCTCCGGCGTGCCCTCGTGGCGGCCTTGCCCAAGACCGTCTCCCCTCACCTGAGCGCAGTCTCTCTCTCCATAATGTCTAAGTGCTAACCGTTTGTAACTAGCAGTCATAGCCTAATGTGTAATTCCTATAAGACTTATTGCTACGTCCATTAGTAGAAATAATCTGTATAAGTCAAATAGTGCAGTGTAAGAACAATGGCTATAAGTGGATTAGCGTATCTATGCATATTAACTAGTCTTTAATTGTCGTAAATTTCCCTTTCAGGGACGAGAGTACATTTGCTGAACTTCCACGTAATCTGGGTTTGACCGGTACCGGATATCGTACACATTCCACTCCATAACAAGCCCCTTGCAGCTTCAAGCTCCAGCGGTTAGCCACGGTTAACCAGAAAAATTAATGTACCTTAAATCCTATCCGTTGTGCCTTCTTAATTGTAAATAGAAGTAAATACATTATTGCCGGTATTCAGTGTCTATATGCCGGCTGGCGACCTCCCACTTCCCTAACTTAATTGTATAAATTAGGATATACGTTTGCTAATAATTATCTAAGGCCAAGGCAGCGTAGAATCTTAAAACTGTCGACCAAAGCCAAGATTCGCTAAGATAGTTGGTTAATATCTTTGTTTTAAAGTAAATATTCCCCTTTCTATCTTTGGTGAGTTAGACGAACCTTAACTTCATTTTTGAGTAAATTATATTATAACTGGAGTTGGAACCGTGGAAGCAAAACAGCCAGGAAAACTTTAATATTTCGTTAAAATCTCTCGTAAGTGTTAACAAGGAATTTGCATAATAATAAACAGGGCAGATAGGAATAAATTCCCGCTAACGTTCGTAATCATAACGCAAAAACGATCACTGTGTTTAACGTTCATTTTTACATCCTAAAGTGTAAAGTGAGTGCGTTGGTTGTGAAATAGTGTCGTTTAAAATCCCGCGGAAAGTGTATGTGTGTGTTCACGCACGCTGCTAGCTCGCAGGGCAGCCAACCGTCACGTGTTTTTTTAAACGACTTTCCATAACGAGTTACAATATCGTTCATAAAATAGTAACGGAAATCGTCGTGTTAGGTTGTTCTTATATATTTTAATGTAAATATATTCTGGGACTTCAAAGTAATTATGATTTAAGATTTTTTTTTCTTTACGGGATTTAACTTTTGCACAGTTGTAAACAGAGGGTAAACCTGGGAAAGTCTAGCCCCACACACACGTAACCCAGAGCTGAGACACGAGTGTTTTGTTTGTTTGTTTTTCACTTTCGAGCTCGACTTTACGTGTTTATGTTAATAGGGCAAACCTTTCTTTAGTGTGAGGAGAAGGTAAATAAACGGGCATATGCTTTGTTACTTTGTAATTTATTTTTTTTTCTTTTTTGTTCTCACTTAAGTGTGATTGACATGTGTAAATGGTTGGGAAAGGAATAATTCCTGTGCGGTGGTGCTGGTGCTAGATCGTTCAGGTTAAGTTTCATATCATTATAATGTGTGGATCTTTCTAAACTATTGGGAGACATAATTCATTTATTTTAAGTGAAGGGATTAGTTATTGGGGATAATCATCTCTAGTGAAGCAAAATTAATTAGCGTTTCATTGATTACCAGCTAAACCAAAATAGCAGTTCCTACGCAATCTTAACTTACGCTTAAACACCCCCCCCCCCGGGGGCAATTTAAAGTTGTGTTATTTTAGACGTTTGTTTACCTTTAGAGTTCTTATTGCTCCTTTAAACAGACAGCCACAACTACAAACCCTAATTTTAATAGCTAGCCTAGGGGATCATCCATCGCTTTGATTCTGCCGTAGGTCTATTATTCTAGCTAGCCTAGGGGATCATCCATCGCTTTGATTCCTGCCGTAGGTCTATTATCTAGCTAGCCTAGGGGATCACCCATTGCTGTGATTCCTGCCATAGGCCCATTTTTCCTAGCTAACTTTCAGGATCACCCATCTTGTGATTCCTGTTTACGGCTTAGTGCCATATAGCTTACCGCTTAGTGCCATATAGCTTACAGGTACACCTCTTGTGTGTATTCCTGTCATTTGCGCACCTCGACATTGTAGTCTTTTCCAGGGACAATTATCGGTCGTGGTGCCACTTTGCACCGCTTTATCTGTATTCTTCCTGCTGCCAGACTTCTGCTTTGGCCAGAGTGTCTTTCCCTTCCGTGCAATTGCTTGCATGGCCAACACCCCACTTACAAATTATGTTGAGGGTGATCCAGTAGTCATTTCAAGGAAATTAGCAAAATGCCCACCACTGAGATCCAGGCTATAATGGAATTGGGAAAGAGGCTCAGATATGATGGACAGAATTGCAAGAATTTATCCGAGAAACCCAGGCCGAAGCCAGGGATCGAAGGCAAGAGGAGAGAGAAAGAGAGAAGGAATGGCAGGAGCATGAATTAAGGAAGCAGGAGCATGAATTAAAGATGCAGGACAAAGCCATTGAATTAGCCAGTCCCAATCCTCACAAGCTCCACCTAATGGTACTCCGCTACCTGTCCATACTCTCATTCCTCAGTGGGACGATAAGGATCCCGTAAGGTGGCTACACGAAGTGGAGTCAGTGTTCCAGACATGTGCTGTGGCAGGGGAGATGAAGGCCCTACTTCTGGCCAAGCATATGCAGGGAAAAGGGAAGGCTGCTCATTCTGCCTTACCCGTTGATCGACAAGGAGATTTCGAGGCTGTCCGGAAGGCCGTGATAGAGGCTTACAAGCTGAGCCCTGAACATTGGCGCCGTCAGTGGCCTGGGCAAGTTTAAGCCCTCCACGCAACCTTGGGCTGACTGGGCTTTTCAGAAGGATAGGCTCTATACCCTCTGGCTTGGGGCTGCGAAGTGCACTACCATCGAGGACCTCCACGAGCTTGTCAAAATTGAGGATTTCCATAGGCATGCCCCACCAGAGCTCTCTCTCTACATTACCGAGAAGAAGCCAACAACCTTTAGGGCTTGTTGCGAGTATGCCGATGAATACGAGCTCGTCCGGCATAACTCAGGGTCCCAGCGCACTGCTCTAGCTGGCAAGTCTAAGCCCAAGCAAAAACCATCTTCTTCCGCCAAGTGCAACCTCGGTGGCAAATCCAACCACACTGACGCAGACTGCCCGACAAATCAGTCAACACCAGCGGCTGCCCCTTCGGATACGAGCCCTCAGTCCAAACCCAAGGGTAAAGGGCCAAAAAGGAGTTTTGCCAAAGCATACTGTGAGGTTTGCAAGGTCTACGGCCACACTAAGAACTACTCACAGTGCCCTAGCCGAACCTCAGCTCAAAACCCAGTTGTCCTCTCCATCGCTACTCAGGGCGCATCGCGGGGGCGGCCTGCAGAAGGGGAGATCACCGTAGCCCCACTTGAAGGAGGCACCCCTCCACAGTTGGTCCGAGCATTCGAGGATCCAGGTTCAGATGTTTCCCTAATCTTGTGGCACCAGGTACCCGCTGGCGCCCAAGTCCGGCAGGATGAGCGTATGACTGTCCGGTGGATTGAGAGAGTCACCAGGGACCTCCCACCCCACACAGGTCGTGGTTGATAGTGACGACGCCCCAGCTCAGCCAAGAGTGCAGGCTTGGAGTCACGATTGACTTAGGCCGTGAGGGGGCTATGACCTGCTCCTGGGTAGGGACCTCCTGGAGGGAGTGCAGCGTGTGCCCTTAAGGTGCATGACAGCAGCTGAGCCTGAGCCTGAGCCCGAACCTTTGGATATAGCACCTGTAGAAGGTGACAAGTGGCTTGCTGGCATTGACCTGGGAGAATTAAACCTGGCCTAAAGGAGGAGGATCACGAGCCCTCGTCTCCCAGCCATGAGTCCGAGCCTCGTACACAAGACCCTACTGTGCTGCTTACACCTCCGTGGATAGCTCTCCACCAAGCACCAGCACAGGGGACCCAGGAGGCACCAGTGAGGCTCCCGTCACCCCAGCCACCCTAAGGAGCAGGACCGAGCTCAGCCGTTACCAACAATTGGATGAGACCCTTAACCCTTATTGGGAGGCGGCCTATTTGGATGAAGCAGAAATAGTGAACCTCTCTAAGGAGAACTTCTTGTTGAAGGATGAGGTGCTCCTCAGAGTCACCCGAGGTGCCCACGAACCCGCTGAAGTGCTACACCGGCAAGTAGTTGTTCCCCGTAACCTTAGATTAGCTGTGTTGCGCATGGCCCATGAGGGACTGGGAGGACACTTTGGCGTGAAGCGCACTACCCAGCAAATCCAGCGTCAATTCTTCTGGCCAGGCCTGCCCAAGAGTGTTAAGGCTTATGTAGCCTCCTGTTTGCCCTGCCAGGTCGCTGGGAACCCAAACCAGGTAGTGCCAAGGGCGCCTCTCCAGCCCATCCCTTCAGCGGGCATTCCCTTCCATGATGTCTTGGTAGATTATGTGGGTCCCATGCCACGGAGTAAACGTGGAAATTGTTACCTACTGACGATGATTGATCGGTTCACTCGATACCTGGAAGCCGTTCCAACCCGAAGTGCCAACGCCCGCCACGCTGTCAGAGGACTGACCCAGTTCTTTTGTAGGTTTGGTTTCCCTGCCACCATTCAGTCGGACAAGGGCTCCCACTTCATGGCAAAGGAGTTTAAGGAGGCGATGGCCTGCCATGGCATTCGCCACCGGACCTCTACAGCCTCCCTACCATCCAAGAGAGCCAGGGCCTTGTGGGAACGCTCCACCCCAGACACTGAGACAGTCTTGACCAAGTTGGGAGAGACTGGCTCCCCTGACTGGGAGGAAAATTTGCCCTACGCTCTGTTTGCCCTCCGCCAGGCACGTTCAGAAACCACCGGGTACAGTCCCTTTGAGCTGCTATATGCTCACTCCACACGTGGCCCCCTAGATATACTCTACGAGGCTTGGGAAAACCCCACCAAGGCCTCCTGGCTGGAAGAGCTGCCAGACATACAGGCTAAATTGGTTACGGGTTGCATGGGATGTTGCCAAAGCTTCAGAGACGGTGGCGCAGAGTAGTATGAAGAGTTGGGTGGATCGGGGGAGACTCAAGACCGGAGTTTTGAAGTGGGGGACCAAGTTCTGGTTCTCCGCACTGGAGAGCGGAAGCCTCTAAGCACAAGGTTCATGGGCCCCCTACAAGATTCTGGAAAAGAAGGGCACATTAAACTATCTAGTGGAGGTTGCCGGCACTAGGCGGGCTAAGTGGCTCCATATCAATCTCCTTAAGCCCTACCACCAGAGGAGCGAAATGGTGGGGACAGTCACCCAGGTTTCCTTACCCCAGAGTAATTCGGAGGGTCCTAGCCAATTTTAAACTCATCACGCCTGCACTAGATACGGCGAAGAGAAATGACATCAGGGAATTACTCCTTCAGCATCCACAGGTCGTGCGGGACACGCTAGGTAGCACCCAGCTCTTGGAGCACAAGATTGAATTGCTTGAGGGAACAAGCCCCATTCGGCAAAATTATTACCGGCGGCTTAACCCCAGCGGGCGGAACGGGTGGCGGCACAGGTTAAACTACAACTCGACTTGGGTCTCATTGAGGAGAGTGAGAGCCCTTGGGCATCCCCTGTAGTCCTGGTGCCAAAGGAGGGGGGAGGAGACCGACTCTGCATTGACTTTCGCAAGTTGAATGCAGTGACCAAACCGGAATCCTACCCGCTCCCGCGCATCGAGGATTGTTTAGAGAGCCTAGGCGGAATTTCCATTCTTAAGTAACATAGCCCTAGAGAAGGGTTACTGGCAGGTACCATTGGCCAAGGAGTCACGGCCCCTAACTGCATTCATTACGGGACGGGTCTTTACCAGTGTTGGGTGATGCCTTTTGGTCTACGGAACGCACCTAGCTGTTTCCAGAAACTCATGAACAAGGTGCTAGCAGGGATTCCTAATTGTGTGGTCTACCTAGACGACATTGTCATTCTACTCCAAAACGTGGGACGAACACTCCAGACCCATAAGAAGTGCTGGGTGCACTCCAGAAAGCCAATTTGGTCATCAACCTGAAGAAGTGTACTTTGGGATGTCCTGAGATCACATACCTGGGCCACCAGGTAGGAGGGGGCAAAATAATGCCAAAGGATGCCAACATTCTTGCTATACAGAATATGCCCTATCCTAAAACTAAGAAGGAAGCCCAACGGTTCCTGGGGATGGTGCAGTACTTCAGGAGATTTGTGCCAAACTTCTCCCAAGTAGCTGCTCCCATCACTGACCTATTCAAGGGCGATAACCAGTTCCGCTGTACCGAGGAGTGTCGGGAGGCCTACGACCATCTGAAGACGGTCCTCATGAGTCGCCTGGTGCTCCCGCCACACCTGATTACTCTCAGCCTTTCTCAATAGCAGTAGACGCCAGCGATGTAGGGGTGGGTGCGGTCCTCCTCCAGGAGGAAAACCAGGTGCGTCACCCTGTCTCCTATTTCTCAAAGAAATTGAACCCAGCTCAGACGAGGTATAGTACGATCGAGAAGGAGCTACTTGGCATGGTCTTAGCCCTTAAACATTTTGAATCCTACCATGCTGACCATAAGTTCCCACTGACTGTCCTGACGGACCATAATCCTTTAATCTACCTCACTCAGTTCCGTAACAAGAATAAGAGGCTCATGAGGTGGTGTATGGACCTCCAGGACTACAACTGGAAGGTTGAGCACATCAAGGGCACGGACAATAAGATGGCCGATGTGCTCTCTCGGCATTAGTGCCCGATGCACAATGCCATGTATATATAGAACTTAGACTGTAGGTTGTATGAATGTTGTATTGAGCCTTGGTGGCCTCCCCAGCTTCACGAACTGAGGAGACATCTTGGCCCCATTTTGTTTGTTCATGTATTTACCTCTGTCATTTTTTGAATGTATTGAGCCTTGGTGGTTTCCCCAGCTTCACAAACTGAGGAGCCATCTTGGCCCCATTTTTCTTTATTTATTTATTTGTGTTATTTTGTCCTCTTATTTTAATATTTTTTTTTATTTATGACATTTGCTTTGTTTTGCTTTAGTTAGCGTCATGCCATTATTTGTTCCTTGCTTAGGTTCCATATGAACTCAATGAAAATTGTTTCATGCATGTCGCTGTGCTGGGTCACTGTTGAGTTAAACTAGTAATACATGCCATTTTGTCAAGTTACTGCCTTGTAGCCCACTTGTTTTTTTTAATTGGCACTTAAAGTTAACCTCGGCAATTTATTTAAGAGATTTTGACCCTAGATGCAGCTTAGCAATTAGTTCATTTTGTGGTGAGGCTCGCTAGGTGTGGGGACACAGAGTCGAATGGCTCCAGACCTTGCTTGCAGAGTTCTTGACCCGTTGAAGGACAAAATCTCTGCTAAAATGGGGGGCTGTCAATCGTGATGGTCTATCCGCCATTTTAGCATCCAATTCGAGAGATCCTGCCCCGGGAATTTGAACGAATGCAGCAGGGCTGCCCCTAGCCGGAGTCTCACCACCTACCCACCTATCCTAGACCGGTCTCCTCCCCGAGGTCTCTTACTTTCAGATGCCACCGCAAGATTTTGGCAGCGCCAAGTTAGCACCCCCAAATGGGGAATCGTAATGCAAGTCTAGGCCTAAAACAAAAGGGACAAAAGGTTCCTGACCAGTAGAAAACCCTCCAGGGGGGGTGAACCCCCACCTTCGCAGGACGCGCGGCAGGAAACCGAGGCGTGGGTGGCCTTCTTCACCGTTTGATAGCCTTAGGAGGTGGACGTGCTGGCCTCTGTCCGCCCTTCCGAGAGGCAACTGTCTCTCCCTTAAAAGGTAGGTGTCTGTTGTATGAGAACCTCGTACCCTAACCTATCCTTCCTCCTTCCCCATGATAACATCCCATCCTTCCCTCCTATCCGTACAGAAAGAAATCCTATCCACCGATCCTTTGTTTCCTCTCCCTCTCCTGCCCTCCGGCGTGCCCTCGTGGCGGCCTTGCCCAAGACCGTCTCCCCTCACCTGAGCGCAGTCTCTCTCTCCATAATGTCTAAGTGCTAACCGTTTGTAACTAGCAGTCATAGCCTAATGTGTAATTCCTATAAGACTTATTGCTACGTCCATTAGTAGAAATAATCTGACTATAAGTCAAATAGTGCAGTGTAAGAAATGGCTAAGTGGATTAGCGTATCTGTGCATATTAACTAGTCTTTAATTGTCGTAAATTTCCCTTTCAGGGACGAGAGTACATTTGCTGAACTTCCACGTAATCTGGTTACGTACCGGATATCGTACACATTCCACTCCATAACAAGCCCCTTGCAGCTTCAAGCTCCAGCGGTTAGCCACGGTTAACCAGAAAAATTAATGTACCTTAAATCCTATCCGTTGTGCCTTCTTAATTGTAAATAGAAGTAAATACATTATTGCCGGTATTCAGTGTCTATATGCCGGCTGGAGAAACCTCCCACTTCCCTAACTTAATTGTATAAATTAGGATATACGTTTGCTAATAATTATCTAAGGCCAAGGCAGCGTAGAATCTTAACAATATATATATATATATATATATATATATATATATATATATATTATAGTGTATGTATATATATTTACTGTATATATGTATAGTGTGCCTTGCAACTTCACCCCTCCCAGCAACACGGAAGCCCCCTGCCCCTTCACCTGTAGGCCGTTCTGAGGGGACAGTTGGTCCCCCAACCTCCCCTCCCTCCCCAGTGCCTCCGGTGGAAGATAGACCTCCGGTGATGATTACCAGCCCTTGTAATCCTCCCCCCCCACCATATCTTTCCCCGCCAACCCCCCATCGTAGATGCAGATGAGAGTGATCTTGAGGGGTCTAGCGGCTGGCAGATACAAACAAGTAGAAAGAAAGGAGAGATCCTCTCGTTTTGGCCGCTGGACCGGAGCCCAACATTCGAGTTTCACCTCGCCCGGGGGGACCACCTTGAGAAGCGGATGTCACGTACAATTCACAATCTGGCGCTCATCGGTGACCGCTTGACGCCTTAGTGGGAGAGAGTCAAGTTTCTCACTGGCTCTGACCCACTTATCTCTCACGAACTCCCATGTAGAAATAAACATAAAGTGGCTTACAGGATTACCTGCCTATTTCAACACCTCGACGTTCTTAAAGGCGAGAATTTTGGTCCTAATATATTAGTTTCAAGATATAACCTAATCCGGGACCAACCACCCCCAGGGGAACTTACTGTCACTCCAACCAGGGTCACTTCCACCACAAGTGGCAGCCAACCACCCACGGTGAGTAACTGCCCACTCCCCTTGGCTAACCCCCCATCCACCTAAATGATCAGCGCATTCATCTCCCATCTTCGTGAGTAGCTATGGATACAGTTAAACATAATCTCTTGGAATATTTTTGGCCTCAAGCGGAACATTCCTCTCCTAAACATGTTCTGCAAAAACTTCAAAGGCATCATTGCATTGCAAGAAACGCTCCTCTGGCCTCATGACCTTGCCATCTGCGATTCAATTCATGAAGACTTCAGAACCTTCTCGACTTCATCGATGCAAGTTACAGATCAAATCATAGCCGGTCATCCGAAAGGGGACTTTCTTTCCTGTGGCACAAATCGTTAGACAATTTGATAAAGGTGATGACCTACAGGAGTGACAGATTGCTTGGGCTTCAAGTGACAGTAGGGAACTCTAAAATCCTAATAATTAATGTTTATATGCCATGGGAAATAACAATAATTTTGATCATTACTGCATGATCCTATGGGGAGTTACACAGTATTATTCAAGATTCTCCTGCTGATCATATTTGTATAATAGGGGACCTTAATTCTCACCCCACAAAACAATTTTATAATGAACTTACTCGCTTCTGTCAAAATCATGCTCTCCAAATTAGCGATGTAATGCTCCTCCCTCCCTCCCTCCTACTCATATGTACATAATAGAGCGGACGCAATTACAACCTCCTGGCTGGACCACTGCATCACATCTCCACAACTTCATGATTCTATTATGACCTGCAATATTCGCTACGATCTTGCAACGGGCTACGATCACATCCCATTACAGGTGTCATTCAGTACCCCAGTCCCCTCCCCTACCGTGAACCCACTAACTGACCGCCCTCCAGCGGTTAACTGGGAGTTTAAAAACCAACAGAAACCAGATACTTTAGGGCGACCTCGGAAACCAGGTTGCGGTCAATAATTCAACCGGCTGATGCCTTACTGTTGTTACCAACACAAAATGCAGAAATGACCACCACAAGAGGGATCTGAATGAATTTTATTCGAACATAATCTCCGCTATGCTTGCTTCGGGCAGGACTGCCTTTAGATTTCGTCAAGGTAATTCTCGTAATATACCTGGTTGGAATGACTTGGTTAAGGATCTGTATACATACTCACGAGAAATGTTTTTACTGTGGAGGCAAAATGGCAGCCCGAGGGAAGGACACACTGCATTACTAATGGGGCAGGCGAGAGCGCAATTCAAACTTGCTCTTAAGCACTGCAGTTAAATGAAAAACAACTAAGAGCCGATGCAATGTCTAGAAACGTAGAATCTGGTGATTACCCTCGTCTTTGGAAAGATATCCAGTCCTTAAATCCCAAAACTAAAAAGCTATCACAGAGAGTAGGGAAGCAGTCGGAGACAAGGCTATCACAAGGATGTGGGGTATCACTTCAACAATATCCTGAATTGCATAAATGATCAGGATTCCCGAAGCGAGGTAGATAACCTCCTTAATGACAACATTCAATTTCATTTTGCAGACCGTATTACGCCAGGTAACATCAGCGATGCCATAAACAGCATACATAATAATGAATCGCCCGGCTGTGATGGTCTTCTTCGAGAGGCTTTCAAATTCTGCCATCCAATAATTTACATTTTGCACTAGCTGCCTTATTCAATGCGTGCATAATTCACCAGTTTCTTCCAGACTCCCTACTCTTAGTTCACTGATACATTAATCAAAAACAAGCTAAAGGATGCAGCTGACCCTGGCAACTACCGGCCAATTGCAATCACAACGATCGCATCGAAGATAAGTTGAGTCGGTTCTTCTTGTGAGACTTCTCCCCTTTCTACACACCACTGACAACCAGTTCGGGTTTAAAGCAAACCACTCAACCGACACCTGCATCTGTAAGTGTTTACATAATAAAAATATGGAATGTTATTCCATATATATAAAAAACTAAAACTAAAGAGGTCAACCAGATTGCTTGCAGGAATGTGATCAGACTAGAGACGCTAAGAATGATGTATACAACAAAGTAGGCTAAGATAACATGCCGTCACCTGTAGTCATTCATTTGTTTAAAAAACTCTAGTCCAAGCTCCTGCTTGAGACAACTACCGCGACCTATAATTCAAACGGCCTACGTGATCTGTAGCGTGTCTCATTTTGATTGTATGTTCGTATGAAACTATGTCATTTGTATGTATGTTCATATGTTCGAATTACTGTCTGTTCCTTCATAACTTGTAACAGAGATGGTAGACAAGCAGAACAGAGTTAGCTATCGTCATTAGAAGACCCTGTACCTCTTTACCTAAGCTTTATCATGTAGAGAGAGTAGAATTAGCCATCATCATGGCAGAAGCGATCAAGCTATCGTCATAGAAGACTTGTACAATCATATCTGATCTTCACCATGTAAAACTTCAGAAGAATATATATATTTTTATACTTGCGTGTTTTCTACAAGAACCTCCTTACCGAATTCATCATGAGTTTAAAATAAACATCAGTCGTCATAAACAAGAAGATAATCCCGACTTCGTAAGTGATCTACAAACCCCAAGACACTCCATTGAAGATGGAAGTGCAATACCAACCGACTTAGCGTAAGATTATCGCAAGTCTAACATTACCTCATAGGGCGCCTTATCATACAAGGCAACGCCCTAAAAGTGGTGGCATGCGTACCTGAAAGAACTCTACAACTTCTCCGAAGAAAAATCAGAATAATGAAGTATCATATAAGAACTCTTCAACGACGACGAAAGCAGCAGATTCTTCAAGCAACCTAGTATCATCGTTTAGTGAATAACTTCAAGAAACATAACCGACGTGTCCTTTTCCTACGGCAACGCAAGCTTCGTCTCTCATTAGAATCATTCAAGAAAACATCGTTAGTGAGCGTTTCCGGCACTTCAAGAACAAACCGAACGCGTCTGCCAGCATCGGATCTTTCAAGGGCTCGAATCATCGAAACAACGCGCACGGAGGAAACTCAAGCCAAACCAGGTCATCCGCTAAATAGAGAAGGAGGACCCAAGGCGTGTGTCGTTATCGGAACACCGTGACTTCCCACAAAAGCAAGCTAAGTACAATTTTTTATTCATTTGGAGTACTTGAGTGTTCCTTTGCAGGTCGAATTTCGTTATTCCTGTGGCTGAAGTTACGAGGCATTCTTAATCTTACTTTTTTACAGAAATTATCTACATCATTGAGATTTCGCTACTGCGAGTTTTTTATCTTTGAGTGTCTGTTTCCAGAAGTTCTACTGAAATATCATAATCATATACTATGTTAATTTTATCATTTTGGGTGATTATTAATCCCTTACGTAACAAATCATAAACATGAATATGCGTTTACGCAGTGGACGTCTGTATTTATACAGATGCATGGATAGGTCGTTAAGCACCGTAGTGATTAGAAAAACACACAAAAACAAGTGGAACACCCGTACAAATCTAGATAAATTAGAGGTAACACTATTTCGGGTCATGACAATAAATGCTCCTTTGCAAGTCCCGATCGCAGTTTTAGCCTTGAGTTTTTTTAGTTATATAAAATATCGAACCTCAATGACTCAACTTAACTTTAAAAATATGGCTGGATTGCAAGGAATAACATGTCTGTAAAAAAACTTTCATCAGGCTAAATGCGCTGACCAGGATCCCTCACTATTTCAAATTTTAGCAAAGAATGAAGTACAAACAGTTAATATTGAATGCAGTAGAGATAACTTGTCTTAATAGTAATCGCTCAGTTCCTAATAGTTCGTCATTCATTGCTTTATACGTAACCAGCAACATAATGCTAAAAACACACAATACGTTGCCGATGGTAATAAAGAGAAGGATCCTAATTATTACAAAAAGACATAGAAACAGTAGCCCTTTCAGAATCAAGCAAGCAAACTCGGTTACTGTGTCACCTAGTCAAGCGGTCAAGGTTAGTTAAATCTGCCGAGTTTTCAAAGCAAAGCAAATTCCACACAATAAGCGACTCTAGCAGAGTGGAGAAAAGCGATGTTGATCATACATACCGCTATCTTTTTGAATAAAAGGATTTTCCTATGAATCACACGACTGTATCAAGTAATCAGAGCAGGTTCTCGTTTTTTTAATAAATAAGTTATTATAAGTAGTGGTGGATTAAGCCCGACTGTACGCGCCGTAAAATTAGAATATCTTGTGTTATTATTTTAGTACACGTAATATCCTGTATTTACGGACTCACCGTCTGTTGTTCGAACTTCCCTAATGAGAAGTCCGGATAAGCGAGCGCTTACAGATACCTCTATAGTTATAAAAAACATTGATCTGTATCTAGTGTAATTGTAAGATCCATCTAGGGGTATACAAAATATTATCTTACATCCTGCAAAATAAGGCGTGTTTATCAAAGGAAAATCCTATAAACCTTCAAACATATTAAAATCCGTTTGAACAAAAAAAAAAGACAGTTAATCAAATAATAACTTATATAGAAGAACAAATCATTTGTCTCATAAATCGTAACATTGTTCAAATGACCCAACAGAATTCTCCCACAACCGCAGTCGCAGTTTGCACGCAAAATCTCGAGAATCATGCACCCTCGAATGTTTAGTGCGTGTAAAAGACTTTGCTGGGAATGAAATTTTAATCCTTCCAGACACTCTGAAATATAACGATTTCCGCGAACAAAGCCCTAGACACGGTTGACTAGCAGCAACAAGTTAAATCTAGTGATCCACAAACGTATACATATCGTGGATACGGAAGTTATAAATATCGCATTTTTTATTGTTGCTAATTTTTAATCCCGCCCAACCAGTCGTAGATGAATCTCTCTGATAATCTATCTAAAGTAATATCCGTAAAGTCATTCAAGCAGAGGTGATTCAGCAGAAATTTTTTTTTATCTTTTACCTGAATACCGGAAGTTTCTCCATTGGCGAGTGATCTCTGGAAAAAAAACGGATGTAATTTAACACAAAACACGTCTAAGGACAAACATAAAGCTATTTACGTACCTTCGTATAGATTCTCAATGAAATTTCAAAATAGAGATAAATGACGAAGTTGAAAAATGTTAGTAATAGGAGTCATTAGGAAATCAAATAGCCCATATAATTTTTCCCTCAAACGCCAGAATAAATTATTTTTTCACCAGCTTGGACTTACTTAAAAGCTTTTACCAGATACCATTACCTAAGTGATTGTCCTCATACACCGTTTTCAGCACACTCAGGGGACATTATCAATTTTTACGTATGCCTCCGGCTTACGTTGCGCCCCAAATTACAATATAGTGTTTGGAGACTTTTAGGGGATACCCTACATGCTTATATGGTTGGTCTTATAATCTTTTCTAATACCTTAGAAGTACCCATTCACATAAACTAAGAGTCTAGTTGGCTAACAGAGACAAAGACAAATAATCTCAGAGTAAAATATCTAAATGTGAGTTTTTAAAAACCGAACATGTTTATCTAGGTTTTATGTGTCTAGTCAAGGTCTTAAAGTAGTCCATGATAAGGTGTCGGCTATTCATAACTTCCGGTACCTATTAACATAAAAAGGGGGATACAGCACTTTTGCACTGTAGTGGGTATTACAATCGTATACAAATATATAACTCTTCAATCATAGCAGCTCCTTTAACAGATCTTACGAAGAAGAGCGTAGATTTATTATGGTCTAAAAAGCATCAACAGGTCGTTCGATATCCTAAAAGCGGAATAATGCAGCTCACCTAACTTAAAAAATCCCCGATTTAAATAAGGAATTTTTTTTATTGTAACAGACGCCTCAGACCAAGGGGTAAGAGGGGTACTACTTCAGTAATATGATAAACAGTTCTTTCCTATAGCTTTTTATTCACGTAAACTAAAGCCCTCTGAAAGTAAATATGCAGTAATAGGACAAGGAAGGGCTAGGTATCTATAACTAACTAGTACATTTTAAGCTCATAATCTATGGCTATCCTGATAAAGTCCCTTACTGAACATGATCCTTTACCGAGTTTTTCAAAGGCTTTAATCACAGTCCAAAAGGAACTCGGTGACAAATGATCATTCAGGTCTTTGGAGCCAAGATAAGATATCTACCTGGGAAAGCAATTATCATAGCTGACGCATTATCCCGCAATCCCGCAATCCCGCACCATACTGCAAAGAACCATTAATTGGACTAAAAGATATAGAAACATCCGTGCCTATTGTTAAAACCGTATCTAAACAAGAAAATTCCTTAACCCAAGAGATCGCGAGCATTGAATATCTGGGTTGGAGCGCAGAACTGTTACAAACTGAACAAAGCAAGAGTCAACAGACCTAACCCAAACAATAAACACTTCGAACGGAAACAGAGTCAGCAGCAATAAACACCAAACAATAAACACTTCGAACGGAAACAGGGTCAGCGGCTAAGCAAACAATAAACACTTCGAGCAGAAACCCTAAAGCAAAAGTATATTTAAAGTATGTGTATCAGAATAATGTAATCAAATGTAATATTATATGTAGGTCCGTGACGAGGAAAACCCAAAGAACACAGCAGATGACTAACGACCAGGTAGTAGTAATAATCTCTTTCATACCAATTGTCATAAACTGGTTGCATTCCGTCATCCAGGGTTCCCTACTATGTCACAGAAAGCCAAATCACTGTTTTCACTGGCCTACAATGCTTACAGATATAAAAAAGCACATAACTGATTGTAACACGTGTCATGAAAACAAGGGACACATAAGACACCTGTCAGTTAAGGGCCTATCCTGTGCCAAATCAATCCTTGAAAGAATATACGTAGCAATTATTAACAAGAAGTTAACGAGTCTTGAAGAGTAAGGGAATAAACACTGTTCTTAGTGTTAATAGTTCCTTGATACGTTTATATAGAATTAATAGCACCAAAAAACAAACACCGCAATTGAGTGCGTTAGGAATATTTATGAGTGTTAAATCAGTAAATATGGAATTCAACACAATAATCTCTGACTCGGGTGGTGTAAATCAATAATCTTCTTAACTCGTGTGAATTCCTTTCCATTAAGAAAACCGGAGCGCCTGCAGATTCGTCGGCCAAGAGTACTTTCTGCCAGAGCATCGGCGGATGAATACAAACAAGAAAGCGGCCGTTTGTTTTGGCGCTAGTTTTGAAAACATGTGTAGTGTTGGAAAACCCGAAAACCTAAAAAAACGGTAATGGGGGACCCTATTGGGAACCGGGGTTTTTGGGTGGGGGGAGAACACACGAGTTTTGGTTTTAAAAGTAAATGAAAACGGTAAGGGGGGACCGATTGGGAAAACCGGGGTGGGTTTTTTGGGTGGGGAGAGAGGCAGACGACGACAATGAAAAGGAAAACCACGAAACCCTAGCAGACGGAACACGTGGCCAACTAAACCCCCTGCGTAGCAGCTCCTGTTCCAACTAAACTGCTAGGAGCTCCTGTTCCAAACCTAAACTTGTAGGCGAGCTCTTGTTCCAAACTAAACTATAGGAGCTCCTGTTCCAACTAAACTGTAGGAGCTCCTGTTCCAACTAAACTGTAGGAGCTCCGGTGATCGTAACCAAACGAACCAACCTAACCAAACTTAGGCCGCGTGCCCTTACCTGGCCGGGGGGCGAAACCCCCCAGTATAGTATATTAAGTGATTGCTACCTAACCAAAGGAACCAACCTAACCATAGTATCTCCCACGTCCTTACCTGGCGGGGGGCTTTTCGCCCCCCTGGACCCCCCAGTATAGTATATTAACAGTGATTGCTACCTAACCAATGGAACCGACCTAACCAAACTAAGTCTGCATGTCCTTACCTGGCCGGGGGGTGGGGCCTGGACCCCCCTGTGTAGTAAGTTAACAATTATATATCTAACCAATATAACTTGTCCATGCATATGGCTGGCACCCGTATCCTCCTTCTGATAACTAAACAAAATGAATATTTCCGAGAATACATTGGTTAAAGTCAAGGCCACGTTTGCTCGAACACATGGACTGCGTTCGAACACGTGGACTTCTAGCGGACGTGAATGTTCGGATGTGTTGAGCGTGCTGACTTCAGCATAGCGGAAATAACAATGGCCGTTGCTTCAATTTGGACAAAACAATAATTGAAAATAACCGCATTTACATTGATAACGGCTGTGGTTGACCCCCTACTCTGCATTCGTAGAGGCCGAACATAGCCCAAGCAAAGGTTTTTGTACAAGATGCATAGAAAAAAACGAACTTACCTAACTAAAATGACCGTAACGAAACGAAACCCCCCTAAGCCTGAGTTAGAACGAGGGGTGGCTAAAACACTTTTCGTTGGCCTACTTACAAAAAAAATAAAGATAATTGAATCGAGCAAGCTCGTATGATCTGAAAAAAAAAAAAAAAAAAGTATAAAACCGGACTTACCTTTGTTGGGTTGGAAATCGGGGAGTCGAAATCGGAAATCGGCAGACAAGTCGGACGGGTAGAACTAAAGCTGGAAATCGGAATCGTCAGACAATTCGGACGGTTCGAACCTTCCTCTCTTCGGAGCTGGCTGGAGTGATTTTGGCGGGATCGGGCCGGATGAAATTGGGGGGAGAAACACTCGTGTTTTCAACGGATCCGTTTGGGTGGAGCGATCTATCAATGATTGTTGCGTTTCAGTGGAATTAGACCGCATTTTAACGGGTGTTGAAACTACTCTATTTAATTGGATATGCACGTTTAACAAACTAATTCTAAAAATGCTTTAAAAGGACTAATCTACATTTGAAAGGTAACGCTTCTTAATGCAATACATGGAAAAATATGAACTATATAATGTTTTTACTGTACCACTTCTAGGCAAAACATTTCGTTTCAAGACCCGCCATGTGGATTCTATTGTGTTTGTGTGTATGCGTTTATCATTGGGATCAACAAAATGTAGTGAATGATTTACATTAAGGTGTGTTTTGAAATGCTGACTTAACGTGTGGTAGGATTTCCAACAATCTGAAATTACGGTTGACTCTGGATGAATGTTTTCAATTAAAATTGGGAGGAGTGTTTCTACAGATCTATCGGGAACAACTTGAAAGAATGTGTCCTTTGTTTCGCGATCAATCCCACCAAGGACCCAACAACCATCGACACGTCTACCTTTATGGAATTTTTTCTCTTCCCAAATTTGGATTCGTCAATTTCACGATGAGTCCTGGCCCCCCCGATTTTCCGGTTGTCCCTGCACCAAAATCTCAATACAAACTTCCCGGCAGAAATTGTACAATCAACTATGGTATGGGTCGGAAACCTATACACAGACTCATCTTTTACATATGTCTGGGGAAGTTCGTAAAGCCAGCAATGGATCAAGCCCAAAATAGTCTTGTAGGATAGGTGTGACCCAGAGAAGAAGGCCATTCCATTCCGAAATTTCGCTTTCAGTTTTCCGCACTCTTCGAACGTTACACGCCACTGGCAATGTTTTCGCCATGCTTGATCAGGGCGAATGTGCCTTCATCACACTTATCACACTGACCGCTGAAATCGCCAATAAGGCCACTTTTCATTAAAAATATTAACAATGACCTTTCGTCATCACATAATTGCAATACATGAATATAAAGAGAAACGGATTGACCGCAGCAAACTGTTCGTGAGTGGGATAGCGCGAGGTCGCGGGAGGGCACGAGGATGAAGCCATGTCGGGAAGGACAGCAAGAAGCGACTGGGAAGGTCGCATGGCTTCTTGGGTCGGCCTCGGGGTCGCGCATCGGGGGGCACGAGGTCGTCAGCTGTTCGTCAGCTGTTTTTTCGGTCAGCTGTTTCGGATGGAACTACTTACCTTGGCAGAGGGATTGGCGGCCCGGGACAGAAGGGGTTACGAGGCCTGCCCAACGAATATGCAGACTACTCAGAAAACAAAAACCAATAATATATTTTATCACCCAGAGTCAATCGGTTTGGTAGAATAACGGATAATTAAATAGGAAGTGTCAATGTCTTACGATTACAATCGTGATATTGGATCCGAACTGGATTATAGCGGTTCTCGCGGTTTAAATACCTTTATCATTTATATCTTGTATCTATAGAATTGATGCCGCAAATAGCCTTATTCGGTACGCCGCTAGAACACTTTTCCACATATTCAAGCCAACCATTAATTTATCAAATATATATAAAAAAATATACAATAAATATAAAAAAATAAAATAAAATAAAAATAAAATGGATACAAGTGGAGTCATATAATACACTCCGTAAGAAGTCGGAAGGGTTACAAATTATAATAAAAAAGGAATCACGATAAAATCAATAAGCAAAACGTAACCATAGGTTAATTAAATATCCAAATATATATGCGTAAAGATTTGAACTCTAACTTAACGCTTTAGTAATGACAAATAAGCTAAAAGTTCAAACATATCAAAACCTACTGACATATTGTCTGTCCCGGTAATTTATATTCGTAGTCAATGAAAAAAAAAAATAATAATAATAATAAATAAATAAATAAAATAAAATAAAATAAAAGAGATTTTAAAGTCAGGAAGTCTAGAAGTGAAAATCTTATCTATGGAATAATCCTATATGAATCTTATACACGGCTAATAATATATATAGAATTTGTATGAAAACATTTTTTCATTAGTTTGAATAAGGAATATTTAATTTAACCCACAATTCCGACACGAAAAAACTATATATTGTTCAATTTTGGTACTGTTTTTTTTTTCAGACATTATTCTCATGCGGGTGGAGAATTAAAACAAAAAAATATCATTTGAAAATACTAAAGTCGTATCTCTTACAGCAAGTAACGTAACTCTTAAGCTGGTGACGACGTCATCAGTTCTAGAAGGTCTGTCGCGTTTGCCGTATCAGCATTGATTCCTTTAACCTCAAATATCTGCTTGCACAGGTTTCATCTCGCGCTTGCAAAGCAGATTGACTGGAGAAAGGAATGCTTAGCCCGAACTTCTCATGGGCAAGGCAGACGTGTCTATCCTATGCGCAATGCAACTTTAGTTAAGGAGTTGCAATCATTTTAAAATTAATAAACAAAATAAGCAAATAGAATTTCTATAACAACAAAATGAATTAATTTTTTCTGAACCTCATAGACATTTAGAAGTATCAAGATATGTATATGAAATATTTACTTGCAACATTAGCCTATTACAATTCAAGTAAAACATTCATGGGAAAATGTCACATTTTCTTGAAAAACCCAAAATTTATATAGAAATTAGTTACATAGTGGGTTTTTTCGTTGCACCTCCTACCTATTAATAAAGTTTTTTAAAAATTAACCTCAGAGGATGCGCGCGAAAAGAAAAATTGAATATGAAACTTTTGTTAGGGCACATAGGATCAGATTTTATCACAACTTAATTTCAGTTAGCATAGAGAAATACAGAATCATGATTAATCTTCTCTTTGACTCTTATGTTGCCTGGCAATCTTACAAATAGCTCCGTTTACCACTTCTTTGTCTAGTAACTTACTACCAGTAATATCGAATTTTCTTTGAGATTCGTAATGATATCTATTTATTTTTTATAATTATGGATATTTTTACAAGTCATCATAGACCTGGATAGGTTCACTCAATTTTAATGCCATGGATAAAAAATTTTGTTTGTACAGCTGACTCCTTTTGAATTCCAAAATATCAGCGAATTCATGTGGGTTAAGTCTGGTCTAAATGGCTCTCTCCCCCTCCCCTGTATTTGGATGTCGTCTGAATTTACTTTGCCCTTGAGACAAGTATAATTTCACTTGCAGGCTGATTAATGGAACCTGTTAACAGTATCCTGCAGTACGAGAGTTTCACATCGCAACTTCAAAAATCGTTCGTCGCTGCGGACGACGGCAGTCGAGTAACAACCGCCTACAATGTGAAAGGAATAAGCACCATCATGGACTTCTTCGACCGACACCCGTATCCCGTCGTTAATCTCGTTAATGCGGAATGCTCCTGCGGCTGTCGGAAATCGACTACAAAAGGGACGATACTTCCGACAAAATTAACAACCCAGAACGGATAATTCAACTCTACCTTGCTGGCGAAGGACTTCGTGCTTGGGGTGATGATTTTATTCATTGCGAACGTAATCGTGTAGCTTAGGATTCAGAGAATAAGTATGAGCGCAAAATAGAACGTTGGACCCGGCCCAGGCAAATTTTCCCCTTGTTTTAACCATTGAAATAGCCGTTTCATTTGGCTATAGGTGGTTGTCTGGAACTGTGTAATGGATGAAAAGTTTGTTCGAAACACGCTAGTTAAATGTGTGATAGTATAACCTCAGTCATGTATCCTATATATATAAAGTATCATGTATCCTATATATAAATGATCATAAATAATCAGTCGAAATATATCTTTGCGTGTACGCAATAGGAATCTATTATATAAATGATCATAAATAACAGAATCTATATATAATCTTTGCGTGTACGCAATGGGAATCTATTTAAAGAAAGTGCACATATATTAATCATAATTATATGAATCCAAATACATATGTATAAATACAAAATCAGGTAGCCTATAATCAATCTGTTACCTTTTATCTTACCAATAAACTGCAGTTATATATGAGTTAGTATATGGATTAATGAATCAGATATATAACAGTTAGCATAAAAATCAACGAATCAATCAGCATAAACATTAATAATTTTATCAATTCATATATGAAATTTTTTATCAGTTAAAATATGATTTTTATCATGTTAATCTTCATTCTATGCAATTGTCAGAGTACATTAGTATTTTCTGTAGCATATGTATCTTAATGAGATGAAGTGAAAAAACTGTATCATTATATATCACGTGATCACTATTATTTACCAATATCGTTGTTTTATATTTTATTACTTGAATCAATTCATGTACACCATGAATTTTTATTTACTTATATATATTATATATATTCACATAGTGTCTGTATCACACTCCTATAAGTCAAATGCAAGTCAAGTTTGAGTAATATTCAGTAGTTGGTTTTGGTAGCTGACCGAGCTAATGTAAGTGTTTACATAATAAAAATTATGGAATGTTATTCCATATATAAAAGACTAAAACTAAAGAGGTCAACCATATTGCTTGCAGGAATGTGATCAGACTAGAGACGCTAAGGATGACGTATACAACAAAGTAGGCTAAGATAACATGCCGTCGCCTGTAGTCATTCATTTGTTTATAAAACTCTAGTCCAAGCTCCCTGCTTGAGACAACTACCGCGACCTATAATTCAAACGGCCTACGTGATCTGTAGCGTGTTCTCATTTTGATTGTATGTTCGTATGAAACTATGTCATTTGTATGTATGTTCATATGTTTCGAACTACTGTCTGTTCCTTCATAACTTGTAACAGAGATGGTAGACAAGCAGAACAGAGTTAGCTATCGTCATTAGAAGACCTGTACCTCTTTACCTAAGCTTTATCATGTAGAGAGAGTAGAATTAGCCATCATCATTGGCAGAAGCGATCAAGCTATCGTCATAGAAGACTTGTACAATCATATCTGATCTTCACCATGTAAAACTCAGAAGAATATATATATTTTTATACTTCGTGTTTTCTACAAGAACCTCCTTACCGAATCATCATGAGTTTAACACATCGTCGTCATAACAAGAAGATAATCCCGACTTCGTAAGTGATCTACAAACACCCCAAGACACTCCATTGAAGATGGAAGTGCAATACCAACCGACTTAGCGTAAGATTATCGCAAGTCTAACATTACCTCATAGGGCGCCTTATCATACAAGGCACAGCCCTAAAACATCTACATACTGAAAGAATTGCTGAACTACTACCTATCATCAGCATCTCCGGGTTTCCTGTGTTTCATAGATGTGAGAAAAGCATTTGACAGAGTAAACTACCTGAAGCTATTCCTGAAGCTGCATAAAATGGGGCATACCCCTATATCTAATTGGCATTTTACATTGCTGGTTCTCCACACAGCAGTTCTGTGTCAAATGGGCAACGTATTATCGTACACCTTCGGCTCCCTAAACGGGCTTCGGCAAGGGGGCATTCTCTCTCCATACCTGTTTAATACGTACACAGATGCCTTGAATGTCAAACTGAACTCACTCCCAATCGGATGCACTGTCAATGAAACAACTATAAAGCAACCTCTGTTACGCCGACGATATGGTTCTGATTTCCCCATCAGTGCATGGCCTCCCACGACTCATCGACACTTGCACCAATATGCAGAGGAATTTGATATAATCTACAACGAAACCAAGACCCCAGTGCATGTCGCTGCTCCCGAGATCGCTTAAGCATATTGCAGAACCACAAATTTTCCTCGGAAACCATCAGCTGGAATTTGTGCGCGAATTTCCGTATTTGGGTCACATTATTACCGACGACCTAAAAGATACGGCAGACGTTGAACAGAGGCGTCGTAAACTATGTGCAACTGGCAACATGATTGCAAGGAGGTTTGCCTTCTGTCACCGAGATGTGAAACTGCTGCTCTTCCACTCGTACTGTTACAGTATCTATGGGTGTTCCCTCTGGACGAACTCTACCCGAGAGACCATGAGACGTATCACTGTTGTGCACAATGACATTCTGAGGACGCCTCACAAACACTCCACGCTACCACTCCGCCACACAGATGTTCTTAGAAAACCACCTGGACAATTTAAAAATCATTGTAAGGCGAACATGTCCAGCCTGGTAACCCGAGTGAGAAACAGCGGCAACTCGCTCATACAAAGCATCCTATGGAGTGAAGCAAGAAGAAGATCTAAATTGTGGGAAAGATGGGAAAATGAGGCCTTTGTCCCCTAAAGGACTTAATCTCTGTATTAGCAAGATGTCATCTGCAGATTTTGTCATTATTATATTTATTGCTGATATTTTATTTTTTCATTATTTCTGTGATTACTATCAAGTTAAAGTTTCTTTATATATATATATATATATATATATATTATATATATATATATATATATATATATATAGGTATATATATATACATTCAATTTATGTATTTAGCCCTTTGGACCAGACTACTGTAGCCACCTAAGGTCTCTAGTGAAATTTAAGCTATATAATTTGTGCACTAACTGTTATAACTCTCAATGCATATTTTTTTCTCACCAACATTATTACTATTACCAGTATTATGATTACTTATCTTTTATGCTACCTCAGCTATTTTGTGGATAAGTGCCGATTACTAATTTTTCGTATCATGTTGACTCATATATCTAGATTGTGTATGTTACTGTGTATTTTTGTATGTTCATTGTATATGGTCTTGAACCGAAATAAAGGATATTATTATTATTATTATTATTATTATTATTATTATTATTATTATTATTATTATAATAACCGAAAACCAGAATGGGAACATCTCTGACCGTAACCCCCTTCTTCTTTAGAGTGGGCGGGAAGGGGTGAGGGTGGAGGGAGAGGGACAGGGTTAGTCTGCTAATGACAAAGAACGCTTAGATGTTGAGCCACCCGTAATCATGAATATTTTTATTATTATTAAATTGGAGGGATTTTAAGAGCTCCTCCTTCAGACGACGTCGCTCAGGGAGGATAAATTGCTCGGAAATTGTGGCTTGGTACAAATTGGACGTGAATTTGTGAGGTGATAATATTACCTGGCGTCATTGAGAGACTAAGGTGATGTCCCTGTCACTCAACCTCAGAGCGCTTCCGGTCCGTGGCACTGACTAATATCGCCTCTCCTCGTCATTTTGGCCCTGATGCAAAAAGTTATTGCCTGCGGGGGAATGTTTAGCGAATTTCCGAAATGGTTCGGGTAGCCCCTATTGGCTTTGTTTAGACTGTGGGGATATTTGTTATCACGGCAGGTTTTAGGACATTTTTGTGGTCTTTCGGGATCATAATATTAGCTGGTGTCACGCCAGTGCTTATTCTCGCCCTTGTTCCTAGCCTCTCAAAATTTGCTTTTCGCTCTTCTGGTATTGAATTGATCGTGGGTTTATGTATATATTATATACATATGCATTCTGTATATACACTTATATATACATTTATTCATACATACAAACATATCTACATATATATATGTATGTATGAATGAATATATATATATGTATATATATATATTTATATATTATATATATATATATAATATATATATATATATATATATATATTTATATATACACACGTGTATATGTATTTATTTATTTATTTATTGTAATAGGTGCCAGAGGCTATATGCCCATTTTTATTTTCAGTTTTTTAATATTCTCTTTTTTTAGGTAACGGATCAGCTGTTCGATGGTGTTTTCGATAAATTTTCAGTTGTCTGATCATTTCCCTTTGAGTGTTATTTTGGAATCGTTCTGTGAAGTAGTCTTAACTATGACATGATGTTAATTAGGAAAACAAGATGTTACAATAAGCAGGTGATGCAACTCTCATTGCAGGCATTGGTGTTCTCTTGTGCAGAAAAAAAATTCCTCTAGCTTTAAAAAGTGTATGAAAAGGATGGATCCCTAAGTGGTTTTGATAGTGTGGAGAGTGAACTGCAATTACATCCAAAGTTTATTTGATTAGCGTATTTGTCATGCTTACTTAGTCCCTGCAAATCCCCTTAAACGATCGAAGGAATCCTAGTCAATCTTGGTATAGCGGTAGACCATCATATATATATATATATCATAGATATATGATATATATATATATCTTATATATATATATATATATATATAGATAGATAGATAGATAGATAGATAGATAGATATAGATAGATAGACTTGCTACAAAATATATACCATCATGCATTGATTTGTACGACGGGAAATCCCCTCCTAGCTGTCTGGATGTCTGACAATGCATACTTTGTCTTTGCAACGCCTCCTAAATGGTTGGAGGTTTCAGTCGAACTTATTACAAAGGTATACCATGGTGGATAGAAGTGCACGGAGGAAGTTAGTCTGCTTGTGTGTTTGTCAGTGTGTCTGTCACACTTATCTGGGATTTCACTCAGAGTTGGTACAAAGTTAGACCATCATTGCATAGATGTGCATGATGGTGTGACTTTGAACAGAGGTTGCTTTTAGTTTATTTGTGAATGCGCCGTTCACGTTTACCTTGTCAACAGAACTACGTGGTTAAAACGGTTACTGTCAAATGCTTCTAAGAGAACTTGGGTATAAATTCCGTAGATTTACGGACTGGGGGGACCCCATTTTTTCAAGTAAAATGTTTGATTTGATTTAATTCCCAACTTTTTTTTATCCGCATGCTGTCATAAAGAGCCACCCCCTGTAAGCCATACAGTTAATATATAATGAAAATATCAAATTATTATAATTAAATACTAGTATGAGTTATCTTGGGATTAATTAGATTTATCAACTTTTTCTGGATATGTATATATGTAGGTATGTTTGTATATATATATATTATATATTATATATATATATATAATATATATATATATATATATACATATATACACAAGTATTTATATGTCCTATATATATATATATATTATATATATATATATATATATATATATATATATATATATATATACAATAGTCCCAAAGTTATTAAAGGCCCGCCAGGGAGTAAATTTATTTTCATATGTGAATAATTAGTACACAGGTCAAATGCCAGTCAAACATAGCTCGATGCCTCCAGTGATTCACAAAACTTCGTCTTTGGAACAACACTATGAACAGAAACACTCGATCACTGCGTAGGACTCAAAAGGTTGATGAGGAAACTGGGGTCTTTCGTTGTGGAAATCAATTGATAACGGACCGGTCCTCGAAGATTTAATAAGCAATTTGTCCCATTGAAGATTCAGTGAAGAAGACCTCCTCGATACCCCGAGTCCATCGCTCCAGATTGGAGTTGATGTGAAATGTTCTTTTATTGAAATGTCGTTTCTGTTTCATATTTTCCTTATTGGATTTTCAACTCATATCTAACCGACCCTCGAACTTCTTGATCATGGTCGATGACTTAATCCTCAGTCGCTGTGATGGTTTTGCCGAGAGATTGTGATGTGTTTTAATTTATTTAGAAGCATGTGTCTGTCTGACCTTTCTCGACCTTGTCTGCAAGTGGGATCTGTTCATCTTCGTTCCTCTTGTATTAAGTGGACAATGTGATGCTTGTCAGGCGTCTCATTACGAGAGATATTTTGAGAAATTTTTTACTTCAGTGTTGAATGATTATTGTAGTGGTTCAACTGTTTTTATTTGTAACGAACTCCACGATTTCTTCAGTTTTTTAATTAATACTTTAACATGCAAAAATTACATATAGCTATGTTTGAATCTCTCTCTCTCTCTCTCTCTCTCTCTCTCTCTCTCTCTCTCTCTCTCTCTCTCTCTCTCTCTCTCTCTCTCTCTCTCTCTCTCAGTGTGTAAAGAGAATGTAGGGAACGCAAAACTTCCGCCAAGGCTGAGATATCCACACTACAAAAAGTTCCTTCTTTTGACGAGTTATGTTTTTTTCTCTCCCGAGCATTAATCAGTAGTTGCCAATCTCCAGGTTAACCAGTGGTGAAATTCCTGTGAAAAAAAATCCACACAAAACCTTATGCATTATTATTTCAGGTTATATTTCATTTCGCCAAGGAAAGAACGGTTAACTATAATTTTATAATCATGGCATTGATTTTTGCACAAACAGTGGCACCTCAAATGTATATTTTATTTTCTGCCAATTATATTTTCATGCATTTTCTGGGAGACATATTTCGTTGTCATCCAGCTCTGTCTCGTCTAGCTAACTGTTTTCAAGCTGTATTGTATTGTGCAGAGGCTAGACTGCATTGACGTTTTGAAATGCGTTCGATGGTTTTCCTGATGTGATAGGCTGTGACATTTTCAATATGTTCGTTTGTATAGGCAATGAGTTATGGTCATTCGTATTTGAGAAGTATGTAGATTATGTTATTCGTTTACTTTGTAATTTTGACGAACGCTTTCTTTGGGTTGAATGTTGAGGGGAAAAAGTATGATTTTGTATTGAAAGACAATTCTGTCTGTTATACTATCACTGTTATCATCGTTGTCGTTTCCTTTACCATCAGAAATCCTTTTGCAAGTTGCAGTAACATCAGCATCACGCGCTGAAGAAGGCTTCTGTCGAGATCTAAACCTTTCCGTTATTACTGAAAAGCAGCAGCTGGCTCGGCATCGAAGTTTTTTTTTTTTTTTTTATTGCGCTTGAAGGCGATTTTTTTTCTCCACCTCGTGCTATCTCCTAAATCCGGACGTCCGGAGAAATGGTCGACTTACGTGATTCAATAAAGAGTGGGCAGGCCGAGGGAGGTTGAAGGCGGAGGCTGGCGATCAGAATATTCAAGGGAGAGTTTTGGAGTTTTGGCGATTTCGTTCATTCCAGAGGCTTTCGGTATCTTGCTGAATATTTGAACATTTGATAGAATCAATAGTTGAGAGTATATGGAATGAGGATTTTTAATTAATGGGGTTTCGTTCAGTCTAGAGAATGAATTTTATATAAAAAAATATTTTGAAATATTATGGAATGACGAGTTTTAAGTCGTGTGTTTTTTTTTTTTTTTTTTCAGGTGGCGGGATATTCTGTAAATTTATTAGCAGAGTCTGGGAAGAGGTTTTTAGACTTTATGAGGCTCTCGTTCATTCCAGAGACTGAATATTATGCAAAATATTGCTATATATGTTACACTTACTTAATTAACACCATGGAAAAAATATGTGTAAATGTTTTTCAGTTGCTTTAATTTCTTTATAAGACACTTGTCACTATATTGGTGTCACCCATTTGTATAATTCATTAACATATTGTTACTACATATTTTGTGGCTTGAGTGCATTAATGAATTGAATTGAATTATAACCAGCAAAAAATATTATTATTAGGAATAATGAAGCAATAATAATAACTACAGATTTTTTAAAAGGGGATAGTAAGTGTGGAACCAATGATAGATCGAGGTCAGAATCTTTAGGGTGTTAATAATAATAATAATAATAATAATAAAATAATCAAGTTTAGAACAGGAGAATGACAGACAGAACAGAGGACTGGCACAACAAACCAATGCACGGACAATACATGAGACAGACTAAAGAACTAGCCAGCGATGACACATGGCAATGGCTACTGAGGGGAGAGCTAAAGAAGGAAACTGAAGGAATGATAACAGCAGCACAGATCAGGCCCTAAGAACCAGATATGTTCAAAGAACGATAGATGGAAATAACATCTCTCCCATATGTAGGAAGTGCAATACGAAAAAATGAAACCATAAACCACATAGCAAGGCCGAATGCCCGGCACTTGCACAGAACCAGTACAAAAGAGGCATGATTCAGTGGCAAAAGCCCTCCACTGGAGCCTGTGCAAGAATCATCAGCTACCTTGCAGTAATAAGTGGTACGAGCACCAACCTGAGGGAGTGATAGAAAACGATCAGGCAAAGATCCTCTGGGACTATGGTATCAGGAACGGATAGGGTGATACGTGCAAACAGACCAGAACGTGACGTTGATTGACAAAGTCAAGAAGAAAGTATCACTCATTGATGTCGCAATACCATGGGACACCAGAGTTGAAGAGAAAGAGAGGGAAAAAATATATAAGTATCAAGATCTGAAAATAGAAATAAGAAGGATATGGATATGCCAGTGGAAATCGTACCCAATAATCATTGGAGCACTAGGCACGATCCCAAGATCCCTGAAAAGGAATCTAGAAAAAACTAGAGGCTGAAGTAGCTCCGGGCTCATGCAGAAGAGTGTGATCCTAGAAAAGGCACACATAGTAAGAAAAGTGATGGACTCCTAAGGAGGCCGGAGGATGCAACCCCGGAACCCCACACTATAAATACCACCCAGTCGAATTGGAGGACTGTGATAGAGCAAAAAAAAAAAAAAAAAAAAAAAATAATAATAATAATAGTAATAATAATAATAAATAGTAAGTGGGAAATTGTACATAATCATAGGAACAATAGGCACGATTCCAAGATCCCTGAAAAGGAATTTGGAAAAACTAGAGGCTGAAGTAGCTCCAGGACTAATGCAAAATCGAATTGGAGGATAATATATGCAGTTGCAATATGAATCCATATAAGTACGGAATGTCATAATGGTGTCAAAAGGAATGCACTAGTCATTCATTCAGCCTTATGGCTGTCGAAGCAAAATGCATTTGCATTTAGGAATAGTAGTTGACACCCTCTCCCCTCAGTGCACAGTTGAGAGCAAAAGGGTGGAAGCTGCAAAAGGGGACTTTGGATGGGACTGGAAAGGGGGAATTTTGATGGACTTGAAATAAGGAGAAAATTGACGGCCTTGAAAATATGATTTGGGATAAAACATGGTTTTAGGGTGGCAACCCTTTTTTTTTTCTGGTGGGGGGATGGGAATTTTAACGTGTTAATTTGGGATGTGGTGGCAGATTTTCGGAGGAACTAGAATAGGGAAAGGATGTTAACTAAGTCACGGGGCTTGACTCATGCTGGACTCAAGCCTGAATGAATTATATTGGGAGTCATGTTAACGTTAAATGCAGGTATTAATGGTCTTTCAACAAACTTTAACGTTCTAATGCCGGTGGCAGCAGTTGGAAACAAACCTCAAAATCCAACAGAGAAGTAGAAATATCCGCTGAGGAAAACTAAACTTCGAAAGATAAAGGATAGAGAAGAAATGAGATTCATGTGGTAGAAAAAAGTGTGAGTGGTCAGGTTACATTGCAGTGTATGTGAAATAAAAAAAAAATTTAGTGATTAGGTGTGATTACGAGAAAATAAATCATTAAGTGATTAACTTGGATAGGAGTTTGTAAGAAATAATGTGTTATTAGCCTGGAAGGCAGTTTATTCAGAACAGGGGTGAATAGGTAGCTTGCATTGTAGTTTATTAGAGAAATTCTAGGTGAATAGCTTGGATTGCAGTCTTTGAAAAAGGTTGAGGATTAGCTTGGCTTATAAAAAAGGTGACGCATTCAGCTTATATCGCAGTTTATAAGGAATAAGAAAGTTTGATTAGTTTGAATTTAAGTTTACAAGAAAGACGAGTGTTGAGGTATTAGCTGGGATTGCAGTTTAAAAGAAAATGAAGGTTAATGATTACCTGTAGCTGCAGTTTATAGAAAGATCAATTTGTTTGAATAATTTTTTATTGTAATTTCCGGTTTATAAGAAGATAAAAACGTTAAATAATATCACAAGTTTGGGTAACTTCATAAAAGAAAGTAGTTAGAGTGAAGTGCGGGTGAATTAAAAAAGAGGTTGCGAGATGTCTTGGATTTAATATATATCTATATATATATATATATATATATATATATATATATATATATATATATAAAATAAGAACAAGTTCTTACCTGGAATGAATTGATGTATATACGAAAAGCGTGAATGACCCGTTCCATAAGGAGCTGCCCTTCCATTTCAAGCATTGATTTTAAAGATTAGGTCGCTGTCATTGTGGAAACGGCTTCTGGCTTTGTCAACTGGTCACTCATCCTGATATTGACCAGTTCCTTTTTCCTTGACCCCACTTGTGTAAACAGTTTGAAGTCTCTTTAAATTTCATCATAGAGTAGTTTCTAATAATGGAAATCTACAAGAATTTTCCAAGAACGTTTTTGACCTTGATTTATGAGAGCCCACTTACTTTTTGGTCTTAAGAGAATAAGTTATTTTGTTATGTTTAATATTACATTTGCTCCTATTTTTGTCTAAAATTTACTTTGTATTGTTCTAGTGTCCAACTGATCATTCCTTTCGATCTGTTATGCTAATTGTTATGATTTTTATCCTTTTCTTTTATCGTTTTCATTCATATCAGTGCTAACGAGGTCGAATTGATGTTCCCATTGTTCATTTCAAATTGCCTATTTTCGTGATGTATGTGGCAGTAAATATACACAACACAAAACTGCGCAGAATCCTATATTCTTTACAGAATCGCTCCCTAAAAAAAAAAAAAAACCAGCTACTGGTGCTGAAAAAAATGAACACAGCGTTTAGTTCCATAATGCATCTGCAAACAGGATAATTGTCACCAGCTTGGTCAACCACCTTAGAGTCACAATAAATCATTAACCTTTATTTTGGGGACACTTTCGAGGCCCTCTTCCTCCTTTTCAATGCCACTTTCACTACATCTGTGCAGTATTCGTCTCCGGGTTTATTTAAATACTCGCGATTTATACCCTGTGTTTCACCAACGTAAAGTCCTCCATTCACCCTACATGTATATATCAGTCTACACGCACACAGATGCATTATATATATATATATATATATATATATATATATATATATATATATATATATATATATATTAATTCTAGTTGAGGTTGAGCGAATTAGAAATTATAGGTCATTTGTAGCTTAATGCGTGTGTAGTATATATATATATATATATATATATATATATATATATATATATATATATATATATATATATATATATATATCTATTTATGTTTATGGTTTAATATATATATATATATATATATCTATATATATATATATATATATATATATATATATATATATGTATATATATATAATATATATATATATATTTACACGCATTAAGCTACAAATGTCCTATAATATCTAATTCGCTCTACCTCAACCAAAATTAACATATTTTCATATATGTTAACTGAAAGGGAATTTTTAGTTGATAATAATTTCTTCGGCACCCGAGTGCGAACCTAGGAACCCAGAAATCAGGACGTGTATGTGTGTGTGTGTGTTTGTGTGTGTGTGTTTTGCATTAATAATGAATTATTAGTTCATTTTCTTCAAGAGCCTTTTATTTTATCGAATCTGGTACGAGTGTTATCCGAGTGATTCTCGCGTACATGTGTCTTCCAGATTTGTTGAATAATAAGTAGCATAGACACATTGGGAGGACCCCTGAATTCCTCGGCGAGGGTGACCCAATTTGTGGACCGGAAATAAAATCAAGGTCACATCTCACAGTGAAGAATCCATAATGGTAATCACGGGGCTGAGTGGTCGTGGAAAATTATCATCTCGGTGGGATTTGGGGTTATCTCTCTCTCTCTCTCTCTCTCTCTACCCCGATGGTGAAAGCAAAAAATTTATTGTGAGTATATTATTCTGATAATTTCTTGGTACCCGTATCGTCATACAATATGGTATCTTATCCCTTTCTCTGTATTTCCTGAATAATATTACACTCCTATATTTAAAGAGTTTTGACATCCTTTACGAAAGGAATCTTTTGACTAAGTTTACTGCTAGTGAAAGAGAGAGAGAGAGAGAGAGAGAGAGAGAGAGAGAGAGAGAGAGAGAGAGTGGTGTTTTTGAAAGTTATAAAGACGAAAACCGGCTAGGAAACGTTTCTACCTCACTACTAACGATAATGTGCGAGGAAAATCTGGGAATTTTTGTCTTCCCGTCGAGAAAGCGGACAATCAGCAGATCTATGTTGAATATGGTCCCTTTGGGACCTATTTTTTTTATTTTCTTATTTTTTATATCTTCGTTAGCTCTCTCTGAGCTTCACATTCTTCGGGCAAACGAATCTTTTATAAGTTCAACAAGCACCCTCTCTCTCTCTCTCTCTCTCTCTCTCTCTCTCTCTCTCTCTCTCTCTCTCTCTCTCTCTCTTTGCGTTGGCCGTTTTAGATTACACTCGCAGTATCGACGTGCACATCTTGAGGAATCTTCTTTGTAATTTCATATTGGTGTCTGTGTGTGTGTGTTTAATTTTTTTTTTTCGGTGTGAAGTTTCTGAGTGGTATTGCTTGAAAAGATGTTATACATTTTTTTTTTATAAGAATGAAGGTAAGTTGTTGCATCACGCGATTATATTTCGTGAGTTGAGGTGATGATCCCTACAATTTTCTGCGGATTTGTTATTAGAAAAATAAAAATACCGTTTTATGTCCGTTTCTTCTTTCTAGATAAAATCGGAAAGGCTGCCGGATTGCCTTTTGGGTGCCTTTTATTATGAATACGTCTACTACTACTACTACTACTAACAATAATAATAATTTCAGCTACCGGAACTTTCAGCCTCTCCTATGAAACTTGATAGGCAAAGAATTACAAGGATGGTTCATATTCCTTCACTTTTTATGCGAAATAATGTTGTTATGATTACCAAGACTTTATTTCCTCATATGTGTAATACAATACGTGTAGTTATATCAATATAATTCTGTCTGAAATAAAAACCGAATCATCCTATAACAAAGATGTACCCACAGGTGGAGTCATACACTTACCATTCCTTTAATAGTGATGTATCCACTGGTGGAGTCATACACTTTCGATTCCCTTAGTTAATTATGTATCCACTGGTGGAGTCATGCACTTTCGATTCCTTTAGATAATTATGTATCCACTGGTGGAGTCATACACTTTCGATTCCTTTAAATGATGAATGTATCCCACTGGTTGGAGTCATAAAGACTTACCCGTTCCTTAAAATATGATGGTATCCACTGGTGGAGTTCATACCCACTTTCGATTTCCTTTAAGTAATGATGTATCCACTGGTGGAGTCATACACTTTCGATTCCTTTAAGTAATGATGTATCCACTGGTGGAGTCAATACAATTTTCCGCGATTCGATTCCTTTTAAATAATGATGTATCCACTGGTGGAGTCATACACTTACTATTCCTTTACCATAATGATGTATCCAATGTTGGTCCATCACTTAATATTCCTTTAAATGTGATGTATCCACTGTGGAGTCGACACTTAACTATTCCTTTAATAAATAATGATTATCCCCTGGTGGATCCATACACTTCCTATCCCCTTTAAATAATGGTGTATCCACTGGTGGAGTCATCCTTCTATTCCTTAAATAATGATATCCACTTGGTGGGTCATACACTTACTTATCCTTTAATAATGATTATCCACTGTTGAGTCCATACACTTTCGGATTCCTTTAAGGTAATGGTCAGTACTCCACTTGGTGGAGTATACACTTTCGATCCCTTTAAGTAATGATGGTATCCACTGGTGGAGTCCATACCACGTTACTATTCCCTTTAAATAATTGATGGATCCCCTGGGTGTAGTCCATACCTAAACTATTCCTTTAAAGGTACTAATGGTATTCCCTGGTGGAGTCATACACTTACTATCCCTTTAAATAATGATGTATCCACTGGTGGAGTCCATACACTTACATTTCCTTTAAATAATGGATGGTATCCACTGGTGGAGTCATACACTTTACTATTCCCTTTAAAGTAATGAATGTCTCCAACTGGTGGGAGTCGTACACTTTCGATTCCGTTTAAAGTAATGAGTATCCACTGTGGTGTCAAATACCACTTACTATCCCCTTTGGAATAATGGAATGTATCCAATGGTGAGTCCCTTACACTTACTATCCCTTTAAATAATGGTGTATGCCACTGGTGGGTCAATAAACCTTACTATTCCCTTAATAATGGATGTATCCCCTGTGGAGTCATACACTTACTATTCCCTTTAAATAATGGTTGTATCCACTGGGGTGGAGTCAACACTTTCGATTCCTTTAATAATGATGTATCCACTAAATGGATTCCCATTTTACACGTACTGAATCCTTTAAATAATGATGTATCCCACTGGTGGAGTCATAGACCCATTACTATTCCTTTAAATAATGATGTTATCCACTGGTGGAGTCCATACCACTTGCTATCCCCTTTAAATAATTGTGTATCCACTGTGGAGTTCCTAACACTTACTATCCCTTTAAATAATGGGTGGTAAAAATCCACTGGTGGAAAAAAAAAAAAGTCATACACTTTCGATTCTTTAAGTAATGATGTAATCCACTGTTGGAGTCATCAATTTCGATTCCTTTAATAATGATGTAGCCACTGGTGGGCGTCATACACTTACTATGCCCTTTTAAATAATGGTGTATCCACTGGTTGGAGGTCTACACTTTACTATCCCTTTAAATAAATGGTGTATCCACTGGTGGAGTTCCTAACTTATTCTTTCGATTCCTTTAAAGTAATTGATGTATCCACTGTTGGAGTCATACAATTTCGATTCCTTTAACATAATGATTAACACCTTTGGTGGAAAGTCAATACACTACTTCCTTAAATAATGGTGATCCACTGGTGGAGTCATACACTTTTCGATTCCTTTAAGTCATGAGTTATCCACAATGGGGATCATACACTTACTATCCCTTTAATAATGATGTATTCCACTGGTGGAAGTCATACACTTACTATGCTTTAATAATGATTATCCACTGGTCGAGTCATACACATTACTATCCCTTTAAATAATGGTTATCCCACTGTGAGTCATACACTTACTATCCCTTTTAATTAAATGGTAGTATCCACTGGTTGAGTCATACACTTTCTGATCCTTTTAAGTAATGAATGTAATCCACTGTTGGAGTCATACATGTCGATTTCTTTAAAAATAATGATGTATCCACTGGTGGAGTCATA